>NC_137463.1:170625787-170884231 GCF_964235325.1 Thermobia domestica | reverse complement strand
GACCAGGATATTCTTCTCTCCTCATCAGGCAGAACTTGTCCAAGTCTTCGTTACAGAAAACCAGTTGCAAAGACTTGTCGCATGATCATTCTATTATTTGGTCAAGAAGTTGTGGGCTTAGATCGGATACGTTAATGGCCTCTTCAATGAAGGAGTTTAACATCCATCTTGAACCAGCACCTTCGTCGTTGGGAATATAGATATTACAGTTACTGTATCCACTGTCAGTGCCGGACGCCTAAAAAAGGGGCCACATATTTCGGAGGAGGTGTGTTACTCATGTTAGGAAAGTGCATGTGCACATGTGTAAAATAGAAGGAAAACGTAATAAAATGTGCTCAAAATTAAGGAAAGGTAGGGTTTATTTTGAAAATGTTATTGAGCTTCGTGCCAACCATGGTGGCGCTTCGTAGCTAGTCTGTCGACGTCACTCATATATACGGTGACATCGTACTATACTCTCGCCCCGGGCAATGATTTTCCATGGCACTGTTCACTATAAACAAAAAAATGGATTCTACTATTATAGAAATAGGTATGTTAAAAATCCCACACAAGCTTATTATAAAACAAATTATAAAAGGGTCGCTGGCAAGAGCGTGTGATAAAAGGGGATCGTGATAGGAATTAGATTGAGAACCACTGGCGTAGAGTAATTTTAACCACATTTCTTATAGTTTCAAAAAGAGTGCTGTCGGGTTACCTATGGTGAATGGGAGGGGGATACATATAAAAGATTGCTAGAAAATGATCGATATTAGATTCATAGTTTTCGGGGTCGCTTAGATAAATAGTGAGACTTTCAATTTCGCTTAACTCCGATTAAGCTCTCATTAGTAGGGATGGGCACGAACGACTTTTCTTTGAAACTCGACTCGACTCGAAACAGACATCTTTGAGGTCTACTCTTGGACTCGGCGCGAAAAATATCTTCCAACTCGACTCGGATTAGAGTCAAGTCGAACCAAAACGACCCAAATCCTGTGTGTAGTCCTACCTAGACAATACATAGACAATAATTATTCTATCATCAATTATACTACTGTTACTACAAATAATAATAATAATAATAATAATAATAATAATAATAATAATAATAATAATAATAATAATAATAATAATAATAATATATTATTATTATTATTATTATTATTATTATTATTATTATTATTATTATTATTATTATTATTATTATTATTATTATTATTATTATTATTATTATGACAACACCGTGTACAAACATGAACGATAGATGGTTAATAAAGGAATACTAAAAGCTAGTTGACTGCCGACGTCGGTAGTCATGAAGTCTACAAGGCAAGGACATCATTCATTACCCTAAGCTGTAAGCGTCGGTGGACTACAGATGGTCAACTATTAACCTCTCGCCAGAAATTGGTGGCCCCGCAGCGACGATCCGTGATGGCCCAAGTTCAATTTTGAAAACTTTACTACCAGCGGCAGAGACGCGATGAAACGCCAACGAACCACAAAAATTACTCTCCCAAAATATGTTAAAATGCCTGTATGTGTGATTTGTTTATATTTAGGTGAATCAAAAAAACACAAAACAAATACGCCGGGGTGGACGCGAACTATCAATATTACGATTACTAGGCACGTGTTCTTCTGACTTCCCCACGGAAACGATCATAAAAAGCTTGGTTGTTGAAGGATAAATCATTGACGTCTTAATTTAGCCAATCAGACAAACCCCTACATCTCGAGTTCTAGGAGGTGATACCGTGAACCGTTTCAGATTTATTGCTTTCTGGTGGAGTACTATCCATGCGCAAAATTTGAGCATAATAGCCGACATGCATCTTCGGTGCCTCTTATCTTTAGTACAATTTTAACCAGAGATGGTGTGGGTCAATGAAAATTTGATCCACGACCCACCATGACCCACTATCACCCACCACCCAAATGACCCATTGGCCCACTCTGACCCATCAACCATCGTGATCCACTCTGACCCACCACCAACTATGAACCACTCTGAACCATTGCGACCAACTCCGACCCACCAAAACCCATCGACATCAACTCTGACCGATGACCCACGTCCTCCTCTCCATTGACTAAAGAGATTACACTTGTAATAAAACAAGACTGTGAAATTATCACTTATCGGAGTTTGAATTTCTACCGTCATTGGCTCAAGCACCTCTTTGTTACAATACTGGTGGGTCTGACCTTTACGATATATAATGGCAAAGTGTTTCTCATTTTCTGAATTAAAATGAATTTAAATTTATCATATGTAATTATTTCTTTGTTGCCTTACAGACACATTCAGTAGAAAATAGGGTGAAATTTAAAAGTTTCGAATCAAGGAAAAGTAGACCAACGTTAAAAAAAAAAAAAAAAAAAAAAAAAAAAAAAAAAAAAAAAATGAAAATGCCCATGTAATTACGTTTAGAATACAAATTTTATGGCCATTTTCTCTAACTTTATGGCTTGATTGCCTTATGCTCGGAACGCTCCATATATTAAACACCAGCTTCAGCAATTATAAATAGAAAGCAGTGGGTATAAAATTCAAAAAGAACTTTAGTTTGCATTACTCAATTTTTTTTCTCAACTAATATCAATCGTTTTCGATTATTTTTACCAATCAACCCACTATTAATTTCCACTATATAGAAAAGGCACCCCCCGTCCCCCCGCTCATAAAAGACAATTTTAAAAAATGCCAGGGCATATTCTCTTTATTTTTAATAAAGAGTTGTATGCTGAATTTCAGCTCTCAGTTGAACGGCTTGTGAGATACTAAATTTTTCGCAAAAATTCGGACTTCTACTCCCCCTAAGGATATGTATTATAATGAAAGTGACACGGGTATGATAACTTCCCAGTTGGGATTGGAGCCTGATTATATACCAAACGTCAATTCATTTGACTTTGCAATTTGACCGTGATGATTACGCAGACATAGTTACTTTCAATTTTTTATGATACATATCCTTATTTCATATGTTACAGATGATTCAAAAATATTTTTTCAAGCAGTTAGCTCCTCTAGAATCTCACAGGCTGCATCCCAAAATCCAACTCCTACTATCCTATGACAATCCAAAAGTGACTGAACTTTTTTTATTAGGAACAAATGACAAAAGAAAAATGGAGATCTTGAAAGTAAAATGTAGAAAAGCTCGGTGCCGCCAATAACTACATATTTCTCCGCCCCTTCATTCCGAACTTAAAAATAAAACTTAATTCGAATATGGTTAATTACTGAATTTATTACAGTTAAATTCCACTCACTACATGCTATAGCTACAACTATGTAACAAAAAATAACAACTGTGAAACATGTTCTGAATTACTATTACATTTCTTACGCAATTATTAAACATATTAGAATAGTAAAAGAGGATTGTTCGTGAAATAGTATATTTGCCCATGATTTTTAACTTTTTCATACGGAAAAAATTAAAATATTATTCAAGTTTTAAAATTTGCACTCTGCAAATATGTTGCCCTCTAGGCAATGGGACTAATGTGGACTAATGGGAAATGCTACACTGTTAGCGGCGCTGAAAACTTACGATTCGATTCTAATATCGGTTGATTTCGATATCTTTATGTCGCTACGTAACCACCCTGGGTGCTAATGGGAGCTTAATTGGACTTGAATTGAAAGTAGAGCTATTCACCTAAGCGACCACGAAACTATGAATTCGATACTAATATCGACCCGTTTCTAGCATTTTTGATATGTATCCCGACAGTACTCTTTTTCCAGACTGTAAGAAATATAGTTAAAATTGCTCTAGATATATTAGAATTATGTTGAAACACACACATAAATCCACTTTTATATTCTGTATAAATAGAGAGTGAGCGAGCGAGCGAGCGAGAGAGGGCGACTCAAGGCATCACCACTTCCACATTGCAAAAGCATATATCAGGAATTGAATTGAAAATCTATGTAAAAACTTTCTGCTGTGGCATGCTTCATAAGCACAATTTCAGTCTGCTCACGTGACCATTGGGGTTCATGAATTTTTTTGCGAGCGTTCCGACTTTGGATTCTCTGTTTATACCCTCTGTTTATGCATCGAATAACTTTTCAAGAACATAAATGACATTCTGTATTATGAATGTTGAGAATTACTCTCTATATGACAAATAGCTGCAAATAAATACACTACATGATTTATTTATTGCTATTGAACGAGTTTCTTAACTTGTATTTACATCCTCATATATAATACCGACCTACTGTGAAAATTATCTCAGATGTTATATTTTAAACATAATAATTACTATGTTCTGCAATTATTATGTTATATATAAACAACTTATGTATTTTAATGTAATTATTTTATATAATTTTTCATGCATTGCGGAAAATGTAATTTTAAAAAAAGTATTGGCCCAGACGAGAATCGAACTCTCAACCATATGATTTGAAATCCGACAGCTTACCAATGAGCTAACACAAGGACTTCTAGAACTAAGCTTCTAGCAACGTATAACGGATCTCAAGATGATTATGACATTCATATTCATTACAAACGCAGTTTCTGTTCTACTTTGACTTTTATTTTAGTACTCAGGCGATAATTATGTTCTATTTCTTAATTTTGAGCATTCTTTTACATATGGAAAGATTCTTTAACGTATTTAAATGTTCCATTACGTATAGAGAGCTAAATGACAAACAAGCATGTGCTCACATTAATAAAAACGTTTCGAAATATTGTATCATTTAGTATTTCAATCAATGTTGCTTTTTTAAACACTTGGCAACAAGTCTTATTATATTTAAAAGAAGAAAAACACATCTGCAAACTTTTTCCCTTTTGCAAAGGCTGGCTTGGAGGTTCGAACCTGGCTTACTTTTTCCCGAAGATACCCGAAGCTGGACTTTGAAAATTTTTGCCTCAAAACACCAATAAAGAATGCGCTCAACCTTTTTGAGACAAGGTGTACATTATCTTCCACTTTGTTTAATTCGGTTTTCTACTTTTACATTATAAATGACAACACACTCTATTTTTTCTTAAGTACTATAAGAGCAATGAACAATACATTCACATAGTATCTTTGAAATAAAATAAGGCATGCTTCAATTCTTTTCTGCTTTTCCCCGAAGCAGTATTGCTAAGTTATACGCAAATAAAATCAGGAAACTAGCAGTCATGTTAAGAAAATTTAAATTTTTTTCTCTGTTATTTCTCTACTTTTTGGGAGTATTCAAACTGAACTTCTACCAAAGAAAGGTAACTTAATTGCAATTCAAGTTAGGTGTAATTCGTATTTCTATTTACTTAGGGCTTGAGCTATAGACGTGTAAGTAGGTTACGATTTTACCAGAAGAGTAAAATCTTATAACATGTAGAAGTTTTCAAGATTTTTTCTACCAAATCAATGGAAATTGGGTTGCGAATATTCTTATGAGAACTAGTTTTGACATGTTGAATATAATCAAAGGAGAAAAAACTTTTTTTTTTTTTTTTTTGTGCCCTCATCCGAATCTTTGCTTGTCTGTCAAAAAGTATTTGTAATTTTACTTCATTTTTGTAAAGAAGACAATCATCTGCGTATCAATAATATGGCATGTGCCTTACACGTGTTCTTTTACTTTTATCAATTAAAGATTCAAAACTATTTATAACCACATTACCTAACAAATTGGTAATGGACTAACCACAGCGGGGTGAATTTTGAATGTAAATAAATTTGTAAGCAATCTTAATGTTTTATGAACATTTATAAAATTTTGAAGCAGTCATCGTATCGACTTGTCCTTTTACTTCTATTACAAGGGTAGCAAACCACAATTTCTCTCACGTCTAGAGGTTTCAATTAAAAAAGAAAATGAAAAGAAGCACTACTTTTTGCTTCGTCCTGCAATGAAGGTTTATGTATATCAGCATCAACAATAATGCGCATAATATTCCGAGCCAAAGAAATTGCTGTTTTTTTTAAGTAAATTTCGTTAAGGGTTCGTTATATTTAAGTACAACGAACTTAAAAAAAAAAATATATATAACCTTCTCATTCCTTACTTATACCAAAAACACCCAAAATTAACTGATTATGGACGTTTTAACAAAACGTTATTGCCTTTCTCAGTACATATCCTTTCAGAAAAATAACGTATTTGTGGAATTAAATCCTGTTGATTATTTTCTGCCGAATATCACTTTTCTTACTTCCACTATACGCTGACAAAGGCAATAACGTTTTATTGAAACGTTCAAAATTACTTAATTTTGACACTTTTGGGGTAAATATATTTATAATGAATATGGAATATGCGTTTTCTTAACTAGCCATAGTATTCCTAATTTACAATTATTCTTGAAATATTTTCGGACATATGTTCTTTTTTATATATATATTCTTTTTCTTATATATGTTCTTTTTCTGCACTGTTTTCAATACTTTGTCTCATGAACGTTGTTTTCTTAATGTATGTAATTGCTAAAGACAGGTAACAAACTTTTTAGACACAGCAGTGCATTCAACTGAATAATGCTCGGTCAATGCATCAACTTCAAGGCCGCTATAATTGGCTCATTTTCGTCAATAGCCTGCGACTTCCTTACTCAAGTGGCTCACTATCATTTCTCACAACGATGGGTTGATGCCCCGAACTCTTGAAGTATAGGCAGAAAATGAGAGAGTATAAAACTACCTAGGACTTCCATTTTATAAAATGTTGTACACAAATATGTTTGATATCTGTTACGAACACAAGTATTTTAGTTTGAAACGTATTCGATATTGACCAATTGTATGATTGAACACTGGCCTTACAGAAACAAAGCGTTTCATTGTTCCATGCTCCTCCCAGGTTACCATTTTTCGATAGTTCACGTAAGAACTTCAGCTGAATTTTGCTGGTTAAGGAAGTACGTACTGGACGTTTGGCTGGTAAATGTCAAATCACTGGTATTTGCTTGGTCAATATATATATAATTGGGTTGGGTTTCACTTGACCATTTAGATAAAGATCACTGAAGTTTTACTAAACCAGCAAGAAATTTTACTCTCAGATTCCAACTGCTTGTTCCATTTACCTTAAAATATTTGATCCCAATGGTTTTCTAATATCATATATGTTAAATTATTTAAAACAAATCATATAAAATGTCCAATACAATTGTACTTGGTTCATTGTTTAAAAACAAATAAATGCAGAATTACTTGGGGCTGCAATCTCTTTACCTTAAGCCCTTTAATACCACCTCTTTTTCTTCTATACCATGTAATAAAATTTAAGGCCTTGAGTATAAAGAGTATGAGCGTCCAGAAGCAAACGTTTCTTTCTTATCTAAGCAGAGGAAGATCCCCATTTCATGTTATATTTTCCACACTCTCCTTTTAATCCTCTGTGTTTACGTTATTCAAAAATTTAAGTGGAAACAAATGTCCTCCCGATTCTTTTCCATCCTTTCCACTCTTGCTAGAAATACGTACATACGATAATGATCAAAACATACAAAATATCAGTACAATCAAGACGTTTACAAAATATAGGAAAGTGTACTTAAATCGTAAATAATGAATGGCATTACTCTGAAGATGACATGAAATAAAAAAAATATCTATGGAACTTTTATAGGCCTTGTACATCCTATACAATTTTGAGATGTATAATTGAAAGCAATTCCCAGCTTAATGGTTATCGTAATTCACTAAAGGTTGGTAGCGTCCTGACCAACCTCGTCTGTTGTCTGCTATGTTTTCATCCTGGAACATTCCTCGGTTAACAAGGCTTGGACCCAAAGTAGAACGGAGATTACCCCAGAAGGCTTCTTGGTTTGCACGATCCGATGGCCATTCTATTATTCGATCAGTTGGAATATGAGGAAACACAAGGTCATCAGCAACATCACACCGTTTTACTATGACAAGATTGGTATTTGTCTGCTGGTCAGTCTCCTCTGCTCGTTCCAACACTCGTCGACAGCTCTGGAATATGAGTGAATTGAGTGAGTATACAAGTTAGTTGACTACATGCTTTAATTAAAGAAAGGGGCTACTTAATAATTATTTAAAAATAAAAATTAAATTTAATCAATCAGAAATATATTACTTTACAATTCACCATTGATGCATCAGTCTATTTTTTTTTTCCTGAAGGGCGATATCTTGCGACAAATACGCTTCTAGTATATAGAATAATAAAATAATAACCACCAACACATATGGTGGTAAAACACATTTTGAAGAGAAAAGAACAACTAATTGGGGAAAATTAACAATTAATTAAAATTAACCATATATTATATATAAAATATATATAAGGGTGATCCTTATTCTTACTTCCAAGATTTTTTTTTTCGAGTTTCACCCTCTAAGATGGTTCCATGTAAGGCCAAAGTAACCCATAAAGAAAATTAGATCAATTGGATAATATTAAATGGTGCCTCAAGCGATCTCAAGTTTTGAATGTATTTACAGTATACAATATGAGGCAAAGATACCTTTTAAGTTTTGAAAAAAAAACAATTATAAGTTAATAAACAGATATTATGAAGTTAATAACTATTAAATGATTACAGGTAACTTGGAAATAACATTACATGTGTGTCTTTGGTGAAAAGCAACCCCAAAACCATGTCATATGACCCTTCTTACTAAAAGTTTTAAACGTGAATCCAAGGTGGCTAACTTCAAGATCACCGCCATGATGGTATTAGACACTAATAGATGCGGTTCTATTTCCGTTATCCTTATCCAAAATATGATGTTACTACCTCTAGCCATTCCATACTTGTAAGTTATCTTTGTCTCATATTCTATACTGTAAATGAATTCAAAACTTGAGGTCAGTTGGGGCACCATTCAATTGAACTAATTTTTCTCATGGATTTCTTAGGTCTGATATGAAACCGTTTGACGGGCTGACACTCAAAACCTTGCAAGTGGAAAAATAAGGACCATCCTATAGTAAAGTCGCTGTATCTCTGGCTCTGACAGCTATGCGAAAAAGAAAGCGAGAGTTGATACTACACTGACACACCCCCATAAGGCTCAATGAGTGACCGCTTTGTCACCACGCTGGCATGGAAACCAGACGGTGTTGCCGCTCCGTGTTCTTCCTTTTGTTTGTGCATAGTTGAGTGAAAAGTGCTTTGAGATTGTGTTCGGTTATTGCGACTTTGTATTTTTTTCTTTTCTTTTTTTGTGTTTAGGTGTGCTGTTAAGAATATTGTTGTAATTAATTGGTGACAATGGCTAGTTTTTCAGAACCGAAGCCAAAGAAAACAGAAGTGTATAAAGGACAAAGCCGAGAATTGATATACAGAGCCAAAAATAGAAATGTATAATGGACAAAGCCGAGAATTGATATACAGACTTCGTGAATATTTCGAGAAAGAGCGCGATAATGGTGGCCCTCTTCTCCCTGTGGCCAGAGTGGTGGACAAAGTGACTGACGCCCTGCGTGTGGGAAAATCAACTGTTAAGAACATAACAGAAGAAAGGTGTCCCCGAAGAACTACTGGAGTTCAACCTATCGATAGTGACGAATACATGTAGGCAGCGAAGGTAAGTCGGTTTACTCGATTAATTTGTTATGTTTAATTCTGGCTATTTTCGTTTTATTTCCTTATACAGAAAGTTTTAAAAATCCATGAAAATTCAGCATTTATTAAGCAATTTATTTCGATTGTATTGCTTGCTTTTTCTTCTTAGTGTGTGCGCTTAAATCCACGACAAATTAGAAACATTGTTTTGTCCAAGTGCAGAACTGTCAGAGCCAGAGACATTGGAAAGTAGTTCCTAAAAGCAAGAAAACGTCTAATAAATGACAATTTAAAAGAAAGGTGTTTACACATATAAGCTACTAATAACTAACTTACTAACTTTTAGAAAATTACCAACTAGTACAGACCTCTGTAAAATCTTTATCTAAATATCCACGTTTTATAACTGTTGTAACTGTACAACTCATTTTGAATTGAAAGCAGATTTTTGGAAGTATTTCCAGCTGAAAATCATCTTTCTTATTAACTTTGTTATGTAAATACGTGCAGTTTGCAAATATGGTTATTCCGATATAATTTATACAAGCTTGCATAGAAAGAAAATTACTTGCTGTGAATTACTTAAAAATACCATCACAAAACAAATATTAGAGAAAGTAAATATGCTGTAGGTACTTTCGCTAAAGCATCATCACAATGGAAAGGAAATAAGTAGGAACAAAAGAAATATTAAAGAAAAGGGATTACTCCTGACTAATTTCAGCTACATACTAGGGATATTCTTGTCTAAAGAAAAAATAAAAATAAAATAAAAAATGAAATATAAACCTATGTTTGGTGACGGTATTCATGAAATTTATGTGCAATATATCTTTTAAGTTGAGATAAGTTCATCCCCAAATTCTTGACCAATTCCAATCTGAGTGATGATGGTTGGAAAATCTCAAAAATAAGTTACATCTAATCAAAATTAAAAGACTTTCACAATAGTTATCAATGAATATTGTTTTAAAATACTGATATTATATATATATATATATATATATATATATATATATATATATGTATGTATGTATGTATGTATAGGGTGTTTCAAAACAACATCGACAACGTTTGGAAGGTGATTCCTGACACCAAAAAAAGACAAAAAGTGTAGATCAACCTTGGTGCACAAATGTTTCCTTTAGAAGTTATAGGCTGCCGAAAACATGAAAAAATGAACTTTAAAGGTTCATAGCTCCAAAACTATGGCACTTATCGTAGTCGGGTAAAGACTTCACTTAGGAACTAGTATGTGTGCTATTCAAAAATACATGTTTCAGAGTCCTGCGGTACTTACACAACAATTTTTATGCAGGAAGTTTGGTTACGGGCCTATAGTTTGAAGTACTCACCAACTACCTCTATAAAAATTGTTGTGGAAGTACCACAGGATTCGAAAACTTGGATATTTGGATCGAGCACGTATTAGTTCGTAAGTGAAGTTTTGACCTGACTACGATAAGTCCCATAGTTATTTAGCTACGTACCTTTAAAGTTCATTTTTTTATGTTTTCGGCAGCCTATAACTCCGAAAGGATACATTTGTGTACCCAGATTGGTCTATATTTTTTGTCTTATCTTGGTGTCAGAATCACCTCCCAAATGTTGACATTGTTGTTTTCAAATACCTTATATATATAGGCTTTTCAACACCAAAAATGGAAGTGATTGAAAATCTTAAAAGAAAATATAAGCCATATCAAATCAAAATCAAGTAACTTTTCGAAAGCTATCGTAGAAAATTGTTTTGTTATTACATTATTTTACAAAGATTAGGAAATGGTTGATTTTTACTTCATTCTATCCTTCAAATTCCTCACAGATTTTAACCCCAAATAATAGATTTCATTCCCAAGTTTCAGAAAAGCGCAAATAAAAATTTTCTTTAAAATTAGATACAATTTACGGAGGTTATTTTGGGGACAGATACACAAAAGAATGTTAAGTGGAATACTAGAAGCTGAAGCTTGGTTACACTCAACTGATATAGCTAGTTGATGTCATTATTGTAAAAGCGATCGACATTTTATTTTTCATTTATTTATTTAAACTTGGGAGATTTCACTACCTCATCCTTGACCAACAGAAATAATTCTAAAGTTCACCGTCTTACCCTTAACACTATATGTACATATTTTAGTAAAATCTCTAAATTTGTTAATTTTGCCTTATTTTTTTTAAACTACGCGGACATAAACTTGCATCTCTTTCAGACTGGGTGAGGTGTTATCTCCAAACATTTCTCAATTATGTTTCTGGTAAGAGGGTCCCCTTCCTTTCTCTTTACTATTACTTCTCTATGATAATGAAACACTTAAGATTTTAATTTCGCCACATGTTCCTTATCTATAGGAAATAAAATATAATCTTTTGAATATCCGGAGAGGGCATGATGTGTTTTACAACTCATATGTAGCGAAATGGACGCGTCACCGAGTCTTAAAATTATGCCATGCACTGTACTTTGGTCATTTCAAGAGGTACGATACTGATGGAAATGTCTAGTGGGTGGGATATGTGTGTACTGATTTGCTGTGCTGTTCCCATATTGAACAATGTGGTTATGAGCAACGTTTTTATTTGATACATCATGAACAAATATAGAACAACAGTAGTTGATTTCCCTATCTTCCCGTCTTCCAGTGCTTTTAAAACCTAAAAGGAAACTTTCTGTTTCTATTTTCCTCTCTTAAGTCAGTTCTTATAATGAGTTCTGTTTCAGTGTTGTTCTGTGATACAGTGGCAGAAAGATTTATCAAGATATTCTAATCACGATGAGGATCTGAGTTGTATTGATATAGTGACGTCCAAGCGCAAGACATTCGCTTTCGCAGTCGTAAAATTATTACATGTGCTTATATACATCAAACGAGAAAGAGAATGAAGTATAAGAACATTTAACCTTTCTTATACTATTTTCATTTATTTGTGCTACACACAGTGATGTATGTATATATATATGTGTGTATAGCGGTAGTGTAGTGGTCCGAAAAGATAACAAAATTATATGCAATATATATGAGCAACTCGGGAAAATATAATGATATGTCGTATTTTCTAACTTTCGAGTAAAATGCAAAAGCAGGTTCAATTCCTATGCAATCCAATGCAATGACACATACCAAACAAGTTTTCCCTGCCATCTGAAGGTACATTTCCGAAATTAAACTACCTACATACTATTCTGTGGTTCGATACCAACCCATTCCACCTAATAACTCAATTTTACCAGAAGTGGCGCTTACCATTATGTAGCCGAAACCGCTCATCTATATGCACAGGTAAATCAGAAAGCCCCTGCCACGACAGCGAGTGTACGTAGCCGGAATTGGTAATTGACGGACACGTCAGGCCAAGGGGAACCTTTACTGTGCGTGTCAAGTGAACGGCCTTCATCTTGTTGTCCACCCCGTTCCACATCTCGCTCGAAAAATGGCAAGGGTGTCATGTTATATACATATGAAACAGGATTAGAATTTTAAGAGAACCTTAATGGTACAATCTGATTTAACGTAACTGCAATAACTATGAAGTTATAATCACATGAAATTCAAATTATCTCTTATAAAAATGTGTTTAATGTGCTTGACGTGTTGCGTTATGCATGTTTGTAGACGTGTCTCCCAAGCTATATGAACACGGAGAAATGTGATTTGTCCACGTTCATCCTGTATCCGTTGCTCCAAATGATCCAGATTCCTAATCGCCATAAACCATTGCCTTTAGGTGACTCTACAGGTATTAGTCGAATGGTAATAAATCAGGTGATCTGGCAGAGCATTCCACTACACGTCGACCAATCCATCAATCAAAAAATTGTTTATCGAGATACTGACGAAACTGCAGTCCATAATGAAGTAGCGCACCATTATGTTGGTAAAATAAGGGAAAGCTGCCATCCGAGGCCGACACTGAGGGAAGAATGAATTGTTCTATTATGTCCAAATAACGCTCTCCGGTTAAGGTGCCAGGTATAACAAACAGTTCAATGATACACGTCACCCAGATCCCTATCCACACCATAATTTTCCATGCATCAAACATTTTACACGGATCCGTCCACTTAGTGTTATCCGATAGGAAACCAGTAGCATAGACTCCGTTTCTTTACCTCTCCTGTAATATAAAAATTTGCTTCATCGGTGTGTAAAATTTGCATTGCAAAGTTGGAGTCCTGCCGCAATTGTTCCACTGTCTACTAATAAAATTGTACTCTCCGATCTGGGTCATTCTCAGAAAGATGTAAGGATACCACTTATGGGTCTGTAATAACCAGCAAATGCAGGTTTGGCTAATTGACGTGACATTCTCGTGATAGTCAGCGTGTGTTGCGCTGTGGAGACTTTACAAATGATGCGAGCACTGCCGCAGCTGTGCCTTCGTCAATGGCAGTTTTGGCTCTACCTGATCGTGGGCTGTCCTCGATTACACATGTCTCTTCGAAGTTGGTTAGTAACTGTGCCAATGCAACGTGCGAAACTGAAGCATTTTAAGGATGTTTTTCATTGAAATCACGAGCTACAGCACGGACACTTCTACCATTCCACATTTTCACGATTTCGATGCGGTCTGTTTTGACTAATGGCATGTTCAGCACCTGGAAGTAAGAGATAAATTTGAGATTCATGTGATTATAACTTCAAAATTAATACAGTTACGTTAAATCTGATTACATCATTCAGTCTTTCAAAAAAATTCTAGTCGTTCCACAAATCACGTGACACCTTTTCCACTGAAACTTCCTGAGCAAGATGCGGGCAGCAAGATGGCTGCCGTTCACCTGACATGCACCATAAGGATTTCCTCTCGGTTTAACATTTACCAATTCCGGCTATCTACATTCTTTTTCATTTTATAAGGGGTGGTAGAGAATTTTGACTCATCCTGTACATAATGACATATAGGAATCAGCTCCTTTATTTAATATTTGGATGAATAACATTGTTTATATGTTGATTTCATGTATGACCTGCATAGGAAGTATGGTGTAGATCATCATACATGTACCATAAATATTTCGACTCATATATTAGTTGCCTGTATCAAGAATCCAATTCTCGGGAGCTCCAACTGAACAAGTTCCTGGATACTGTGCACCGTAAATTGTGTACTTCAATGTGGTATGATTATCTTTCGTCGACTCCACAAATGATTTTGGATCTTACGTTAGCGGGCTATTTGGTAACGAAATCGAAACCATTAGCTTTTATTGTGTATATATCAAATGCACAGGAGCTGAAAATCGAACGGAACGTGTATGTTGTAACTTTGACTTTTTCTCCACGGACGTGTGACAGAAATTGAATCATCGTACATAAAGTTGTAGATGAAAAACTTAGCGTATTTCTTCACCAAAATTTTTGTACATCATTTTGTTCCCAAAGCAGGACTGAAATATCTTAGCAGAAAACTTCAGCCGGAATTGTTGACTTTTGGTATTTCTGTATTCAACTAATAAGGACTTTACGGAATACCGTACTTCCGAGTCCTAAGTTGAATACGGTCGGCTGGCTTGATTAATGTTCAGAAGAGAGTGGAGTGCCTTGCTCATCACCAAGGCTAAGTTATGATACCCAACTTATCATTAGGGTTCTTATGTTTTAAAACTTACCCAGGTTTTATTATTATTATTATTATTATTATTTTATTTATACCAAGTTTTAAATCACTGAATATTTGTTTCTTTCGGTGTTTGACTAACTGTTTGGATTGCTTAACCACAATGTTATCAGTGCGTGAAATTTATACATATTGTTCCTTCTTCTTTGTGCGTAATTTCAAACTTGCAGGCACAACTAAAGGTAAACGCAGGTTTGAAAGGTAAATGTAAAGTAGTTCGAAATAGAGCAAAGAAACAAAAATAAGGCATTTTCCTTTTCTTCATTCATTCACTAGAAATAAATCCAAAAGTTTACTGTATCCAAAAAATAGTTGAAAAGATTTTATACGTCAATATACTAGGAAGAAAAATGTGCTTCATTCGCGAAGTTAGTAATGCATGGCTCTAGGTTCGATTTCTGATATGAGTGCGAAGTCTCGGATAAAAACGCTAATAACAATTTGGATTTCTTTGAAAGCAATAAATCTGTAAGCAATAAATCTTTTCACATACAGCCTCGATAGTGAAAAGGACACATTCAAAGCTAACTAACCAATCAGCTGAAATAGAAACTTTATTAATGGCGTAATGATTTGATAAGGCTTTCTTGTTATATGTTATAAATTATGTTTGGCCTATACTCCCTATAAAATGTAGCTTTAGAACATGTGAGTAACTGAAGTTTTAGTATAATGGTGATTCTGAGAAACAAAATATGATCACTACATTCTAAGAACAGTTAAATCTGACACTATTAGTCTTGCGATTAAACTACTTTTATCGTTAACCATTATACATTTTACATCACAAACTATAGAACATTAGTTGAATATGAAAAATCTCATCGAGTTTATGATTTGGCACTTCTATAAATGGGATTATTTCTCTTCTTTTATTCGTGAAATTTGTTCTCTTTCCAGAATAATAATACATTATTATTATTATTATTATTATTACAAGAACAGTAATATGGAATATATTTTTTCTTCAGTTACATTGAGATTCTGAAAAACAAGATATAAAAATTTTATTTAAGTTGATTATTTTGAAACTTTTGCATCTTTGCCTACAATTGAACACAGAAGGTACTAATTCAAAATAACTTACCTCATTATTTAAAAATCTGTCACTAACAATACAGATTATGGAGTTAGATGCAGCAACCAACATATCAAATAATATAAGAGAGCCTCCCATATCTTCAGCATTACAACGGTACACTCGGAAACTGTATGGTTCCATCACAAGATTGGGTTCCAGGGACTCGATCACCCAGTTTCGGTCATCCAAACTGCAATTAAAATCCACGCAGATTGGTAATGTAATTTTAATTTCCATAAAATATTCTGAACAGCGGTTATGTAAAGTAACATGCAACAATATCTGATCGTATTTTTAAGCAACAGAAGAAAAATTAAACATATGTACGCTAGTAACAAAGGCATAATAACATTACTCGAATAGTCATTTCTTCAATACTGATTCGAAAGATTCTTCTCCAACTGTTCTAATATTCGTTAGATTTCTAGAAATGTACGATCAGTTATTTGGAGATTGACTTATTCAAGTATTACTAGCTCTAGTGTAAGCTTTTGTTCATTCCAAAGAATCTTATTCTTTTTTCATCAATACTTCTACGTGTTAAGCAAGTTTTAAAACTAATTATAGCAAATACTCAAACCATATAATCAAGTGAGTATATACAAGTAACACGAGTGGTAATAAGTAAAGCTCGGAATTAATGGCAAAAGTGCCATTATTGCAATTTTCATGATATTTTCAGGAAAAGAGCAATTTCACAATTTAGAAGCAATTTGTTGCCATTGTTACAGGTTTTCTCTTCCACTACTCTTTATTTACTCATGAATGACAGCATATCACAGATCTGAGTCGCTCTTATCTGGCAGAGTGATCTCGGTGTCTGATAATAACTGGTCTATTCCCGTTGTTGGAATGTGATAAGTGGAGGGGCGGGGATGCTAGTGCGTACTCAGTTCTTGGAATTTTGAAGCAGTGTTCGGTTCTTGGAATGACAAACGAAGGTGCTTACTTTCAAGAAGTAGCCAGGTGGGTAGTTATTGTGAATCTTAGGCGTGCGTGATACAGAACTGGTATTTATGTGCGTTTCAATATTTCTAGATACCGAAAGTTGGTCTTCCTGGGCAACAGAAGTTGGAAAAAATTGTGAGTGAGTTCGGGCGTACTGTGTTTTCAACAGATGGTTCTGTACTGTTTTGTAAGTAATGTGAAATTGTGTGTCCGCTGAAAAGAGATATTTTTTAACACACCATACAAGCACTGCAAAACACAATTCTGCAAGGACACGCAAATCAGCTGGTGAAAAGGTTCCAAATCTTCTTGGAACAGTCACAAATCCCGCTTCGCGTACTAACAGTTTTGCGAATGATCTGTGTGAAGCTCTAATTAACGCGGACATTCCTTTATGGAAGTTAGAAAATGTTTCCTTTGGACACTTTCTCGAGAAATACACAAAACAAAAAGTTCCAAGTGAATCATCTTTGAGAAAAACTTACGTTGATAGCGCGTACAGCAGAACTATTGACGATATCCGTAAAAGTGTTGCTGACAAAAATATATGAATTCCAATTGATGAAACTTGCGATATTCTAGGACGTTCCATTGCCAGCGTTGTAACTGGAACTTTGGGAGGGGAAGAAGGCACAAACATTTTTGACTGCATCAGAAGTTCTGAATAAAGTAAATGGTACGGTAACTGCACAGCTTTTTACAAAATCGCTGAGTACTCTATGGCCAGAATGTGTAAAATACGATAAGGTCTTTGTCACAGGCGGAGCTGCATACATGAAAAGTGCAGCAAGTACAACACTCAGTTCGTTGAGAGTATCGTTGAAGATTTTCAGAGAACTAGCGAGAGTCTGTTCTTTTTCTCAAGCTTGGCAACAGCATCTGGTAACTTTGCAAAATGTTTTGCAATGAAGACTTTGCAAAATGTTTTGCAATGAAGACTAAGTCCTTCATTCGGCTTAAGTGTGATCGTGTTGTACGTGCTAATCCAGATTTGGGAAAATTGAAGGACATCGCTAGTGTTATGGAAGGTGATGCTGATACAACTGCCGACAGTGACATGGATCCTTCCCAAATTACATGTTTCAAGTATGCTCCAGTGACATCTGTAGATGTGGAAAGATCATTTTCACATCTAAAGCGAATTATTTCCGACAGGATACAAAGTCTTTCCTTTGTAAATCTTAAAAAGATGTTAATAATTTCAGAGAAAAAATATGAAAAACCTTTCGTAAGTGAAAACAAACTGCTAGTGTAGTGTAAAATGACTTCACTTTAGTATTTCTTGTGCTTTGAATGTTTGTGCTAATGTAACCACAGAATAAAATGTAATAGTGTTTTTAAGTTATTGTTTCATTGTTACTACTGAAGAATGGCGAATGAATTGTTACGATGTCGTCCCTTCACGGGTTGCACAAGTTTCCAGAATTTTAAATGGTAAGTACAAAGTGCAAAATGAAACATTTTATTCGATTAGTAAACGAATTATAGCCTATTATAGCTTTTACATACAGGGTCGTATCCAGTAGTAGGACTGATTTTTCCCGCGCGCGCGAAGCAATATGGGGGGGGGGGGGCTTCAAGGTCGGATGTTATGGATACAGGTGTCGACCGGTGGCAGTGACACATGTAGGGCCTATCCTGCGTGCATTACTTAAGTGTGGACCACTGTGTTAGTGACCTCCTGTTGTGACGCCTCGTCGTCAGTTGCGATGGAGCGAAATTTGGAGCAGCGGTACGCCATCAAGTTTTGCCTCAAACTGGGAAAATCAGCGACCGAAAACAAGGACATGCTTACGCAGGCCTACAAGGAGGATACCATGAGCCGCACAATCACCCCGCAAAAAGAAGGCCAGAATGTCGAAATCGAAAGTGATATCGATGTTGAATGCATTTTTTTTACTGTCGTGGCATTGTCCATAAGGAGTTTGTACCTCCTGGACAGAGTGTAAATGCAAGATTTTACGTGGAAGTGCTCACACGGCTGCGAAATCGGATCACACGTGTGCGACCAAACCTGGTGGGGAAATGGAAGCTCCACCATGACAACGCGCCGTACTACGGTGCGTGGATTGTGAGGGATCTCCTGACCAAATTCGGCGTTTCCACGTTGCCTCACCCTGATGTGGCACCGCCAGACTTCTTCCTGTTCCCCCGTATCAAGAGGCAGCTCCAGGGGCATCGTTTCGACTCAGTGGAAGCGGTCCAAGCGGCGACGACGAGGGTGCTGAACGGCATTCCGGAGGACGACTTCCAGAAGGCCTTCGCGACCTAGAAGGCTCGCTACCAGAAGTGTGTGAATGCTCAAGGGGTCTATTTTGAAGAGTATTAAGTCGTTGTACCAAATTGTTCAATATTAAAAAATAAATAAATAAATAAATAAATCAGTCCTACTACTTCTGAATACGACCCTGTATTTTAGTATCTATTTTTTCCCCAAAAAGTTCGTGATTGCTTGTTTATTTTATTTTGCCATTTTTGGGTGTTTATTTTGCAATTTTGCCAGCCATTTTCGGGCTTTTATTTCACCATTGATTCCGGGCTTCGATCCATTTCATATAATTTAAAGTTTACAAGTACCTTTTATAACTTTCAAGTCTATGAAACACAAACATTAGTACAACAGTAGAAAATAACTTCTAAATGCGCATAATCATCTTACGGCAGTTTATCAAATGCAGTTGCACTTCACACAAACCTAAACATTTTCTTTTAATAAATAGCACACAAATATAACAAAACTGTAGTATCTTTATGAAATGTCTCCAGAGAATTCTTTAAAGTGCACAACTCGTAGAAGTCAAAATTTTTACAAGTACAGGATCTGGCAGAAAATCCTAATGGTCTTCAAATTAAAATTGTGACCAGACTGATTATTTCACAAATGATCTTTTATTTCCGAATTGAACTAGAAAATCCACAGCGATTTGCTTCCAACAACAATCATTTATTAAACAGCGCACTTATTTTTTGAAAATTACATTTTTACATGATTCAGATGGTTTCCCATTTCTGAAAGCCGTTAAGTCACGACTGGCGTAAATGAAACCTTCGTTTCTCTTTGTCTTTATTTTCTTAGATCAATTCTGTGCAGATATGATTGTTAATGTTGGCTGTGACATTGTAGCCAGCTCGCTATGACATTCAGTCGCCATAGAGCGTTGGTCAGCAAAACATCGACCATCCACACTGGAGACTTCAAGAAAAAAATCAGTGATTGTTACACAGTGTGCATTTCGCTGCTGATTCAGCGCTCATAAGAGGCACACTGTTCAAAGCCCCAATACCATAACAGAACTTTCGGGAAGCAGCTTCAGCCGTAAACAAGTAACTATCAGGAAAAAAGCGTACCATTCGAACTCTAGAGAATATTGAACGTGTAAATTCCTCTGTTCTCCGAACTTCGTGGCGAGCTGCAATAAAATACTGTACGCTTGGAATTTCTGACCGCTCTATACGCAGAATATTTTATATGGACCTTAACTTCCACCTATGCAAACTTGTAATACAATAATTAAGTACTGCTGATGAGAGAATTTGCAATCTTCGTCCCAATGACATTTTGAATATTCTTAGTGTGGGATTTTTTAAATTGAATTTTCAAAAAGTAAAAGAGTGGTATGTTTCATATCTAAATGTTGTAAGCGAAATACTTCGAGTTATAGTCCAATTCGCAAATAAAACATCATTTGTAAAAAAAATCAGTCTAGTCACAATTTCAATTTGAAAATCGTCAAGTTTTTCTCAAATATGACAAACCGCAGGAAACCGAATTGGTGTACAGTCACGAACATTAATAAATGGAGGTTAAAGCCATAAGAAATAATGGCTTCAGCCTCCATTTATTAATATTCGTGACTGTACAAGTGACATTTACTATTGTACTAGTATGTTCGATTTTAAAAATACATCAAGTTTTAAAAGCTGCCTATAAAACTAGCTGCAAGTTAATAGATCAACGAATCCTTGTCGAAATTACAGATCTAAATTTTAAAGAAATTTGGAACCCGCCAGAAAGATTATACATATCTATAGGATAAAGATAAACCGAACCAAACATGGGAGATAAACCGAATACCGCTAGTGTATTGACATAGCAACCCGCAATAATATTTCGTAGTCCACGTAGTGAGTTGTGAAAGAAGCACACTGATCTTGAACGGAAAGAGGGGAAAAGATGATCTGCAGCTATGAAGGGAAAACAGTTAAGGTAAAATCAACCACCAATGTGGACACGACGAAGAAGGCCAATATATTCATCCTAAAATAAATATTATTTATAGGGCAAGATCGCTGAAAGGAATATAAGACAACTTCGTTCCGAGTTCAACAGCGATCCACCCGTCAAGTATCCATACACGAACTCATAACAAACAAACAGAAAAAAAAAAGGTTGACCGTGTTGGACCTGCGTTTCATAAGAAACATAAGTACCCGCGTTGAAAAAAGAGCAAGGCGAAGAAGGAAGATATTCGCCAGCAAATGCTACAGCACCACTAAGTCCATGATGAGTCTGGTGCAGCGGGCAGAAGTGTGTCGCAAACAATGTGCCGGTGTATTCTGAAAGACCTTAACCGAAAGTAATAGAGATACGGCAATGACTTAACAGAAGTTGAAGACTGTAGACCATGCTACACATGTACAGTATTGCACATGCAGGCAATCGGAAGTAGTATTCTCAATAGGATCATCTACTTCATGACGGATAAGGCGTGGTTCCACCGTAGTATCTACGATAGTTCGCAAAATACGCGATATTGATTTGATGAAAAAACGTGACAAATATTCGAGGTACCGCTGCATGATGAAAGGATTGAAGTGTGGTGCGCTGTATTGGGGACAAAAATCATTGGACTCATTTTCTTCGTAGTCACAGCGAACATCGTTACATTGCAGAAATCTTTAAGCATGGATCAACTGACGCCACACAAACGACTTTTTGCGTGTTTTCAGCAAGACAGTACAACAGCACACGCCTCCTTGGGAACAGTGAACTTCATTTTTGGACTTGACAGAATTGTTTCGAAAGATCTATAGCCTCCAAGGTTCCCTGATCTACTATATGTAGTTGCAATTTTTGTGGGGCAACTAGAAAGGTAAGATAAATCACAAAAGGTAAGATGAACCATTGACGCACTTCAACAGAACACACAACGCCATTTACAGCATCCAACGAGACGACTTACAGCAAGTCGCACTGAATGTGATTCACCGGTCAACCTGCGCCTGGAACATAGCGGTCAACATTTTCAGCAGTGTTTGTGGAAACGAAGAAACGCATATAAGTATGGCTTGTTTGTCTCTGATCTACTTGTATTCCCTTGCAATTCACATATTCATCACTTGGTTTGAGTTCGGTTTATATTGGCTCCTCTCTGTATCTATACGTATGAATGACTTTCACCAACAAACTTAAAAAAAAAAAAAAAAAAATGATTTCTCACATCAAAATAAGGGTCAAAAACGGTCATATGGTCTTGCAGGGAGAAGTGCTTAGTTTCGGAGTCAGGGCTACAACGATAACATTGTTATGTTGTTGTATATAGTATTGGCAATCTGTGCCAGCTTATAAAAAGGCGATCAGAGGCGAATTAGTGGAACAGTATTATGTGAAAAGAAAAGAAAGATACATAGAGATATCAAGAGATTATTCTTTTGTAATTGTAAATTAGAAAAAAAGAGTGGTTGCTATGGATACATAATAAATAAGTGTGTGTAGAGATAGACATCTTGATATGTACGCTTCTCGTGAGTGGATATTAAACTCAGTTAAGAAAGTGATACAACGTATATGAGTTTTATTATTTATGAAATTTATTCTTCTAAAATTGGTGCCTTAAACCCGGGAAATAAGTTTGTCGTTTCGAAGTACAGTAAAAACGGACAACATTATAAGTGAACTTAGTGTGACCACTCTAAGAAGCGGAAGTGATACGCCGAAATAGTATCATGAGTGTCACAGATAGAAATACAACTGGAGAGCGGAATACTCATCTAGAAATTAATCCCAACGAAAATCTTACTGACATCTTAAAAGATATAGCACAACAAATTAGGAATCTTGACGAAAGAGAAGCTCGAAAAAGTGAAGAAATAGCACAACAAATTAGGAATCTTGACGAAAAGACTCAAGATCAAGCTCGAAAAAGTGAAGAAATAGCACAACAAATAAGGAATCTTGACGTAAAGACTCAAGATCAAGCTCGAAAAAGTGAAGAAATCGCACAACAAATTAGGAATCTTGACAAAAAGAAGCTCGAAAAAATGAAGAAATAGCACAACAAATTAGGAATCTTGAAGAAAAACTAGACCGGAAAATAAGCCAATAAACGAAGGATTTTGAAGAAAAGCTAGAACAGTTAGAACAATGCAACGAAAACAAGTGGGAAGCTATTCAACGTCAACTTTCACAGATGAACCAGCATATTGTAGTCAAATTTGAGCAATATGACGAAAAGATGGAGAGAGTATCACAGAGAGTCACGGAATTTCAAAACTCTGTAGATCTCATAAAGGCAACATTAAACGCCCATGATACCCACATCAAGCTATTACAGGAGGAGGTTAATCTTATAAAAGAAAATTGTGTTTCCGAGAGTGCAACGTAAGACGATGGATATAGGAACATGGTGGGTCCTGCATTTAATACTCGTGAACCTAGTCGCCATCCTAGGACGATGTTGGAAGCTAATGAACCTTCAAGTTGTGGAGAGGAAAGTATCGATAGGGAAAGAAGAGTGAGACAGTCATCCCGGCGAAGCTCCAACAGGTATATGAAGACTATAACAGGTAAACCTATACGATTCAGTGAAGTTAAATCACTTACCAAATTCAGTGGCATACCGGAAGATGTACCCGCTAGGGAGTTTCTTGAAAAATTTGAGGATGAGTGCAAGCTTATAGGTGTAGATGAGTCGCAGTATTTAAAATTATTGCCGCATATATTGTTACCACCCTGTTTAACATGGTACAAGGCTATCAGGGGTAGTCTTCATACATATTCTGATTTTAAGAATGCTCTATTATCTAATTACGAAAATGATTTCATGACAGCGAATAGAGATGCCATCTTGAGAACAAAACATTTTAATCCAAAATTGCATAGGAGTATTACGGAATTTGTAGTATCTACATATAATGAGTTGAGATCACTAAATCCAAATCATCCGGAATCTCGTATTATAGCTTCCATTAGAATCTTATTGCCATTCCGATTACAACAACTGTTAATGTCGGCACAATGCATCAACTTTAACCATTTAATTATGCTTATTCAAAGTTATGAAAGTCAGTCAGCAATACAGAATAATAGAATACAAGATAGAGGTCAGGGTAATTCTGGACGTAATCAGCCACAATATGCTTCTGTTCGTAATGTAAATGTACAACCTGAAAATAATTCCAATGTGCCTAGTTTTAATAATAGAATAAATACTTCTAATCGTACCGGTAATCAAACACAACCCAATCACAGAAATGGTGTTAGGAATTTTAGAAACAGCAACAGAAATTTCAGTAAGAATAACAATTTTCGCCGATTTTCATAAAATCAATTTGTAGATGGCAGGAATTCTGTAAATCAAAATATGGTAACATCCTATGAAAGACAAGAATGTACACAAGATTGTGCTATACAATGTAGCTTAAATGAACCCTTTGAACGTATAACCTGAACTATCAAAAAGGCGTCCGATGGATTTGTATTAAATCGACCTTTGCTTACGTCTATGGTTATTATGTTCTTTATTCGATTTATTATTAAAATGTATGTTAAGTAATGAAATTATGTTATGGTAACTAAGGATTTTAAATTTGAACATCGAATCAAAATTTGTGTTCCGCCTAAAATTGGTGCCTCACATATTGAAATCTCATAATTACTTATATGAATATTATAAATATGTAAAAATCATAATTTTAATGTAAACGCATCAAGGTAATGACAGATATATAAAACAGATGCAACTTATTGAAAGAATATGAATAACAAATATCGAATCTCTTAATTTTTCATATGTTTATATGTTCTAATGCTTTCTGATCCTACTAATATTTAATATTTTAAAGATCTTTATTTGTGATTAATGTTGTTTGAACCTGAAGGAAACTATTAGTTAGATTTAAATTTTGAATAGGCCCATTGATGATAATTGTAAATCGACATATTAATAAATGTAAAAAAAAATGTAATGTTATAATATATTATATATTTGAAGAGTAAAATATTTGTATTAAAAATAATATTGAGTATATACGACAGCTATTCAAAAGGTAGGTGTTTCATGAACATTAACCCAGGGTTCTTTCCTTCATAGTGAAACTATTACAGAAGTCCCGTTCGGACGATATTCTACAACGATAACGTTGTTATGTTATTGTATATAGTATTGGCAATCTGTGCCAGCTTATAAAAAGGCGATCAGAGGCAAATTAGTGGAACAGTATTATGTGAAAAGAAAAGAAAGATACATAGAGATATCAAGAGATTATTCTTTTGTAATTGTAAATTAGAAAAAAGAGTGGTTGCTATGGATACATAATAAATAAGTGTGTGTAGAGATAGACAGCTTGATATGTACGCTTCTCGTGAGTGGATATTAAACTCAGTTAAGAAAGTGACACAATGTATATGAGTTTTATTATTTATGAAGTTTATTCTTCTAGGGCCGTATAAAAGCGTGAAAAAAATATATCGAAATACGTGTAATTTCAAACCTAGAAACCATGGAGCTGACGGTTTATGACATACAGGTAGTCACACATATTCTATCCAAATATACGTATCTCAGTAAGTGCAATGGGTTTACAAAGGATTCTCCACAAGGCATAAAAAATTCCCAGATATGCTTGGAATTAAAGTGGGTCCAAAGTAGGTAATAAATAAATAAATAAATAAATAAATAAATAAAACTTCAGCTTTGACAATGAAAACGGAATGAGTTCGTGGGAAGTTGGAAGTGTTATGTACCGTCAGCTACACAGTTTCTCGTGTTCAAATTAACGGGTGCTGTAATATATCTTTAGTGACACCTCGGACGGCTCTAGCTCCGAAACCTAGACGGTTATCAATATGCATATTGCTAACAACATTAACGAGGAAATTTTTAAAATTCAATTTATACAACTTTGGTTTCTGCAAAAGTTAGACATATATTTTCGATTCTGGAAACTCTGTTATTCAGTCAGACTCTAAGTGTTCAGAACTACGCTGTTTCATTGTTTCAGTTACTGAGAATTACATTTTATATTGTTTCCATGGTTTTAGTGAGTTACTCTGGCACTAGAATTGACGAATATCATTTTGTTTAACTCAAACATATAATGAAGACCGATATGCGCAACTTAATGTTTCACCTGAAATTTACACAAACACACACAGACACACGCACATATTTAAATAATAATAATAATAATAATAATAATAATAATAATAATAATAATAATAATAATAATAATAATAATAATAATAATAATAATAATAAAATAAAATAAAAAATTATGGTTACAGGAATCAACAGAGTCATGACAAGGCCACCACTCCTAGACTAGCTGAATGGTAAAAACAAAATTATAAGATGAAGAAAAGTTACGTTGTCTACTATGATTAAGAAAAATAATTGAAATTTTACTTACCAGTAAAATATGACAGCATCCCTCCTACGACGTATGGTTTGTCGGCGTCTAAATACTTGCGAAAGTGATAATGGTCTTTGTTGAGAATAAAGTGCGAAACATGAAATCCCCATTCCAACAAACAGAACTGCAGCTATTATTGTTAGTCCTATGATGTACGGAATAGTATCCGAACAATGTCCCCAACTGACTTTCACTTTGATCACAGGTTTGTCTTTCCATTCTTTAGGTATGGAGCATAATACGGGACTTGTTGTGCCATTCACTAAAATACGATCCTGTGGTTGACTTTTCAGCCACTGTTGAAATTCAATAATTGCACAATCACCACAGTCAACAGGGTTTCCACCCAGGTCGATTTTCTTAATGCCGTCTAAAGATGAAGTCATTTCTTCAGTAAATATGGATATTTTATTATTCGATATATTAAGCAATTTTACAGAACTCTCATCAGGATATGTAAAAATACTTCTACTGTTGCTCCAGTCAACAAATTCATTCCATGACAAGTCTAGTAATGTAATATTTCCTTTAGAAATAATGTTTACAGGAGATGTCATCATGTTCCACGACATATCTAGTTTCTCTAAATAAGTTACTATTTGTAAACCACTTACAACGTTAAGCTGGTTTCTAGACAAGTGCACAGATTTCAACGCTTGAAGATTCACAAACAATAATGATGGTAGTGTTACAATTTTGTTAAATGAAAGATCGATAATTTCTAAGGAAGAAAGCTTGTCAAAGGCATCTTCCTGCACAACGGTGAGACTGCACCTGCTCAAATTCAGGACTCGAAGCTGCGTTAATTCTGATGGAACTGTATACGCCGTTATCACTCTTATCCCATTACCCGAAACATCTAACGTAGTGACACTTTTCGGAAGAGAAAGTTCCATTAAACTCTGGTTTGTAAATTTATTCGAGCTTATATTCAAAGTTCTAAGTGTGCTTAGTTGAGAGAGATCAATATCATCGAGATCACCTAAACGGTTACCACTTATGTCAAGGTATTCCAAGTGTGGAACATCTCTCGCCTCTGAAAATAAAAATTTAGATACAAGCTATAGCACAAATGTGTGTGTGTGTAAAACTATCATTTCAATTATTATTATTAAATTAGTGCAAAATGAAAAATGAACACTCAGACGAAAACGACATACACGAAACGTGTTCACGCGAGTTACTTGTAGAGGGAGATACTTGTAAAAGTCACGAGAAACAGCATCGCACTATGAACACAGTACGATGCGAGCAGCAGCAGCGGTACAACTTTGAAATCGGAGCAATATTTAGTTACACAGCAAAGGAACGGTCAAGTATGTTCTGCACCGCAATGTGCGTCGTTTTGTGAGTGAACGTTGGAGACACACCAGTACGTTGTAAAGGAGCTCAATTCATGCAGTTAACGAGGGTTTTCGAAGATATATCGTAGACCTTGTTGGCCAGGAAATTTCACAGAATCGAGCCAACACGCTGCACAGCATCCGCTGTATATTAATATTGGTGACATTGGTTCGACGAAGGTGAACACCGCACACATACACGCACACACACAAACAAACATACATACCAGCCCGATCCTGAATCGCAGCACAATACAAATAAACGCCTGGATTACATTCCGATTTCTACACTACCAGGAAGATGTGTTCCTCCGATAGGACAATCCCCACCCATATAGTGCTGTATTACACGATGTGTTTTCCACAGTATGCGTCAACTTCACTTGGTTGTACGATCATCAGACACGTTTCTTATTGCGAACATGTGTGAGATTAGACAATGTCTGTTCCAGTTTGAAATTCGGAGACAAACCTTCGACCAACTGCGCCAACAGGTAGAAGAACATGGAACATTATTTCCTATGATGACATCCGATACTTCTACCACAGTCTTCACGTGAGAGTGGAAACCAATATTGCAACTGAAGAAGTAGGTATACAATGTACTCACGTATTTCTGACACACCTAGTACATTCTCCTTAGATGTAGCCCCCTAATGCATGATCATGTGTAGTATATAAGCTATATAGAATGTGTGAATAAAATTAATTTACGTGAAGCCATGATTTCGAGAAGTTCATTTTCCTTTTTCTGTAGGTATATTATTATCTAGAAAACATTTTACGAGCACCGTAAGTATAGTTCCAGATTGATACAATCTAAAGATCCTCAAAATGAGCTCCGAAGAACCTCGAGAGTTTTACAGAGCAGTTTTCGGATTCCGTAAAATATATCTGTAACGATGGGCAAAAGGTTACATACACTTAACAAAAGAGAAACCATACAGAATCTACACACTTAATCTTGGTAACTTCGAAAACTATCATATTACTATTAAATACACTTAAAATATTTATCCTATCAAAACTTCACCATATTTTCTCGGTTTTCCAGTGTTCTTTCTGAACTGTTAGAAACGTAATTGGAAACAATGATACTCAATTTTACAGAAAATATGATTTATTGATTGTATCGAGTTTTCCGCCACCGAATTAAATTGCTGCATTTATATAGCGATTTTACGTCAGTAGTGTGACCACGCCATCTCACAAGTTGGTTTTATTTATTTACTTCTCCGCCTAAGGAACTATGGCTTCGTACGGAAATACAATAATAATAATAATAATAATAATAATAATAATAATAATAATAATAATAATAATAATAATAATAATAATAGAAACACTTTAAAGATACTATACAGTGACAAGAAAACTAACATAACAGCAATTGTATTATAATAAAAGGCTGAATAATTTTTAAACATTAATTATCGTTTACAATAATCTTGCTAGTTACAATTTCCTATTAGCTATTAGCTATAAAGTTTCCATCATGATTGAGATTGGAAGTACATGTGTATCTGTCAGATTAACAGTAACGTATTTCACAACACGTTAGTAATGAGAATGGACGTCAAAAGAATTTTATGCACCAGATGTGTATCAGTTTTCTTCTCCACGAAGTTTTGCAGTCTTAATAAACAATGAAATCTACAGCGTAGAAGTGTTTCCAACTAATTAAATAAGAATATATACATATAATTTTGTTCTAAGAAATGAAGAAACAAACTGAAGAGAGGAAATAAGGAGATTAAGAATGAAATGGCATGGGCTTGTGATAACAGGACCAGGAGTCACTTTTTCTCTCCTGGAATCTTCCATTTAGTATTTAAACGTAGATACGCACCAACAGGAAGAAGGGCATAACCATACGTTAAATTCCCTCTGTCATTGTAATTTACAGCTGACCGTGACCAGACATAATTCTTTGTCCTATGTATATTTGAAAGTTCATGTTAATGGCCCAAAAGCTATAGTCGGCCACAACTAAACATAGTTATGTCTACTTGCAACGTTTCTGCTAGCTGCGAATCAACATAAAAATGTTGAAATCAGAGACATCTTCACCTATGCTCTGTTAACTTAATGGCCCCACTAGCAGATCTTAAGTTACATGAAGAAAATTGTTTGGTTAAGGAAATACTGTCATCTAAAAACCTAGGGTCGTATTCATACATGATGCCAAATTAAAACGTGTCTTGCGTAAAACTTAATCTTAGCTAGAATTTCGTTTCTGAGCAAATTCTTATTCATAAACATGCTATGCATCTTGGGAAAGACTACTATCCTTGTCTTGTAGAAAATATTAGGCCGCTACTCCTATCCACTGGTTATGACTATGAATTAGTGGATCCGAAACTTGTCTTGAAAAATATTTATAAATAAATTCAAATTGCCATTTTCACCAAGACCTTCTTATGGAAAATCTATACCTTAAAATCTTGCCTGAATGGGATTATGGAATAGCAATTCTATTCCTAGACAGATCTTTGAGATATATTTTCATTACATCTATGAATATAGCCTTAAGCAAGTTAGATCAGGCGAAGAAAAGTACAAACTCATTTTTAAAGGAATTTTCTTCTGTAAATTTCATGTTTTGAAAGAGTAAAATTGACGTCTTTCTTTTAAGTATGCCGGACGCATTTTATTCTACTTCTACAGATTGAAAATACTCCTGTTAAAAAACTGAGGATCCTAACACACTGATAAATTCTATGAAGAATATTGTACGGTTTAGAATTGTATTGTATTGTACTTATTTCGTCCTTTTTTCATACATTTAGCACTGTATTGCAATACATATGAAGTGGACACATCATTTAAACACAAAAGTAAAAAGAACAATAATAATGAAAATTACACACACTAGGTTAATAATTAAGCATTGCACCTTACATCTTATTATACATTACATTTTGCATGATATTATTAAAAATAAAGTAAGAGTACTTATTACTTGCAGTGTATGTAGAAATCCTTGAACATATATCAAATGCTAAAAACAAGCAACGATACTGGTTACTATACATAATGTAGTTTTTTAAAAAAAAAAGCAATTCATGTATTCCTTTATCGAGTAAAAGCAGTGTTGTAATAAATATTTCTGTAGTTCTTTTTTAAATTTAGCAACATATTCCTGAGTCTATATCTTTGGGAAGTTTATTGTATAGTACGATACCCGAGTATTTACAACATTTTTCATATAATACGGTTCTGTGTTCTACAATGGAAAAGTTTTTTTTTTTTTTTGTTTGTTTGTTTGTTTGTTTCTTGTATCATGATCATGTTTTAATTCTACCCGCGTAAGGACACCCTCTAGGTGTCTCTTTGCAAATATCAGTAGATTTAAAATGTACAAACAAGGTACTGGGAGTATACGATTTTTTTTTTTTTTTTTTTTAAATATTGGTTTGCAGTGATCTTTTGGTTTAGCGGCTGCCATCATTCTTATTATTCGTTTCTGCATCGTAAAAATTACCTTGGCTTTGTGTGTATTTCCCCAAAATATAATGCCATATGTTAAATTTGACTGGAATAATCCAAAGTAAGTCGTTTTTAAAGTAGACTCTTTTAAAACATTTTTAAGTACTTTAATTCCGAAATAAATTTGATTTAATTTTTTACTAAGCTTAGTTATTTGTACATCCCAGGAGAGATTTTTATCTATCCAAATTCCTAAGAACATAGTTGAGTTCACATAGTGTATTCCGTTATTTTCAATTAAAATACCGGTATTAACAGGCTGCGTATGTTTGTACAGGCTGCATACGATGAAAACTGGTTGCTTGTGTCTTTTCAATGTTTACTTTAAGTTTATTTTCTTTAATCCACTGAGATAGTTTATGAAGGATTTCATTTGCATTACCTTCAACATCCTCATTTGTGTTCCCTTTTACTATTATATTAGCATCATCTGCATAAAGGGATAGTTCTGCTGGAGCAATATTACATGGTAGATCGTTAATGTATATCAAAAATAATCATGGCCCTAATACGGATCTTTGTGGCACTCCACATGATATTTCTTGTTTTCCCGATGTGTAGTATGTAGTTTGGTTTGTATCTATGTTACTGTATGTAATTTCTACTACTTGCTGCCGATTTTCCAGATACGATTTAAACCATTTGGACGCAATGCCTCTTATTCAATAATCTTGGAGCTTTGAAAGAAGATTTCTATGCGACATTAAGTCAAATGCTTTGGAAAGATCAAGGAAAACACCTATACATTTCTCCTTACTATCTAAACTTGCATGTACAATTTCTACAAAATTACATATTGCTGTTTCCGTTGATTTCCCTTTTACTATAACCTACAAAGCTAAAGCAATTCACACCAGAAGAAGAAAAGTATCGTCTTACATTTTTCCATAACCAACTGCAATGTTAAATGTGAGATAATAAATTCAAAATTGATAGATTCAATGTCGAAACAGTAAAAGCAGAACTTAGACTAGAATTATGGACAAAGTGGAGTAGATGGTGATAATGAAAATGAAATGAAATCTTTGAGTTTTACGTCCAACGTTTATGCCGGTTAGGCTAAAGGAGACGGTGATGATGAGTAATGAATGAAATGGTGGAATGAAGAAAGTGGGAGGAAACGGGGGGACCCCGAGAAAACCCACGGACACGGTGTTTGTCCACCACAAAGTTCAATTGGCGGGGGCTGGGATCGAACCCGGGACCCCAAGCACCAGAGGTGAACGCTCTACCACTGAGCCACCACGGCCCTTCATGGTGATAATGAATCTAAAACATGTTTCTGTATTACAATGTATAGCAAATGATATTTTTAATATAAATAAAATTAACAGTTGTTTGTCTGTGTGTGACCTGGGGACCAGACGAGGTATCTTATTATTCGATATATTAAGCACTTTTACAGAACTCTCATCAGGATATGTAAAAATACTTCTACTGCTGCTCCAGTCAACAAATACATTCCATGACAAGTCTAGTAATGTAATATTTCCCTTAGAAATAATGTTTACAGGAGATGTCATCATGTTCCACGACATATCTAGTTTCTCTAAATGAGTTACTATTTGTAAACCACTTACAACGTTAAGCTGGTTTCTAGACAAGTGCACAGATTTCAACGCTTGAAGATTCACAAACAATAATGATGATAGTGTCACAATTTTGTTAAATGAAAGATCGATAATTTCTAAGGAAGAAAGCTTGTCAAAGGCATCTTCCTGCACAACGGTGAGACTGCACCTGCTCAAATTCAGGACTCGAAGCTGCGTTAATTCTGATGGAACTGTATACGCCGTTATCACTCTTATCCCATTACCCGAAACATCTAACGTAGTGACACTTTTCGGAAGAGAAAGTTCCATTAAACTCTGGTTTGTAAATTTATTCGAGCTTATATTCAAAGTTCTAAGTGTGCTTAGTTGAGAGAGATCAATATCATCGAGATCACCTAAACGGTTACCACTTATGTCAAGGTATTCCAAATGTGGAACATCTCTCGCTTCTGAAAATAAAAATTTAGATACAAGCTATAGCACAAATGTGTATGTGTGCAAAACTATTATTTGAATTGTTCTGGTGGAGACGAATTACCACATTTTGGTTACAGATACCTTCGTCCAGGTCCCAGACCAAGACGAATAAGTGTGTGTGTGTTTTTTTTTTTTTTTTTTTTTAATTTCGAGCGAGGGGGTCTCAGGGGGGAGGGGGTTTACTGCGACATGTAAAAGTAGTAGAAAATGACCGATATTAGTGTCGAATTCATAGTTTTCGCGGTCGCTGAGATCAATGGTGAAACTTCGATCGCATAAACTTCCAAATTCACTCCATTCGGCTGCGGGCCGGGGGTCACCGTGGAAGAGATTAGAGATGCAAGGGCTCGGGAAAAAAACGGCTTTTTTGGGAATGACTCGGTTTTTTCTGCTTCGCTTTTTTGCTTGGGAAATTTTGGGATTTTCTTTTTAAATTCTGCTTTAAATTGATAAACCAGATTTTGTTTCGCTTCTCTACAGCACAAGAACTCATTAGATTAGTGGTTGATGTAGATAATAATATAGAACCTCTAAAATAAAGCACGAATTTCGAAAAAGATTTTTTAAAAATTCTTAACATATTTACATTATGAATTCCATATATATATATATATATATATAATTTTTTAACTTTTTATGCACAAAAATAGGTACTTTTTTTAAAAAAGATACACAAATAAATAGCAAAATTGTATGTAGTATTTTTACTTCAAAATATCACACACCCTCTTTTTGCAACAAAAAATAAAACATGAGAGAAATGCATTTATATGATAATCTTAAAAGCTGCACATTAAGAGCTTGGTTTCGGGTCAGGGGCGTCATTTCAGACTTTGCTTGGGGGGGGGGGCAAGAGCACCACCGACATAAGACTTTCACGTTTTGTACTAGTATATTAGTAGGCAATCTATTAAAGTATATGTATTCCTCAAACTCTTGGGGGGGTGGCAATTGCCCCCTCCTGCCCCCCTAAATGACGCCCCTGTTTCGGGTGGTTCTGTACATTCTTGAAATTTTTAAGTTTTAACTTTCATACACATTATATGAATATTTCGAACAAATTTTTCATTCATTGATCACCTACGTAATAATGTTACCACCTATCAGGTGCTTGGAATCTGCAAAATCGGTAAAAAGGCACTGACTGTTCCTTAAGCTTGTTCAGAATCGGGAAAGTACCAAGTTTTCTGTTAATGGATCATATGCGTAGTACAGTAGACTGTTCATCTGATCGTGCGGTTTCCTAGACTTATAATCACCATCACGGTTTACCCAGTCCTGAAGATTTCTGAATTTTTAACGACAGGAATTCCACATATCATTACGAAAAAAAAAAAAAAAAAAAAAAGAGAGAAAAACTATGGAATACATTTAAGAAGAGTGGAAAGAATCAATCACTGTTCCAATTGACAAGAAAGGCGACAAAACTGAATGTAATAATTATCGAGGCATCTCTCTTAACATTCTGTTAACAAGATTGATTCCATACGCAGATGAAATTATTGGAGATTACCAGTGTGGATTTAGAGAAATCGATCAACTATCGACCAGATACTTATTATTCGATAAATACTCGAAAAGAAATGCGAATATATTACCCAGTACATCAGCTGCTTATTGGTTTTAAAAAGGCTTACGACTCGGATAGGAGGGAAACATTGTACAACACTCTTAAATTGTACAATTCGTAATGCCGAAAAAGCTAGTTAGATTAATTAAAATGTGTTTAAATGAATCCCAGATGAAACAAGGAGATGCGTTATCGCCATTATTGTTCAGCGTTGTTCCGGAGTACGCTATAAGGAAAATTAATGATAGCAGCCAGGCTCTAGAGCTGAATTGTATTCACCAGCTTACGGCGTATGCTGATGTTGTAAATTTAATAGGGGATGATAGGAGAACAATAGAAAGAAATGCAGAGTCCTTATTAAATGCTTGCAGCGACATTGGTTTAGAAGTAAATGCAGAGAGAACTAAAGTACATGGAAGTTCACCGGGATTGTAATATGGCAAATGAATGCGTTAAAATATCAAATAATACTTTCGACAAAGTGGATACTTTTAAATATCTGGCATAATATCACCAGACCAAAATCATATCCGCAAAGAAATTAAATGTCGACCAAAGTCAAGAAATTCGTGTTATTATTCAGTTCAAAATATCTTGTCGTCGCGAATTCTGTCGAGGAATTTAAAACTTAAAATATATAAAACGATAACCATGCCTGTTGTGTTTTATGGTTGTGAAATATGGTCGCTTGAGGGAAGAACGCAGACTGAAAGTATTTTAAAATAAAATCCTGAGACGAATATTCGGGCCCAAGAGGAACGGGAATGATGGAAACTTCATAACGAAGAACTGCATAATTTATACGGTTTACCAAACATAGTTACGGTCATCAAGTCTAGGAGGCTCAGGTGGACAGGTCATGCAGCCAGAATGGAAGGAGGTAGGAACGCTTTCAAAGTTTTAACTGAAAATCCAATCGGAAAACGTCCATTAGGAAGACTTAGGTGCAGATGGGATGACAATATTAAAATGGATCTAGCAGAAATAAGAATACAACGTAAAAACTGGATCCAGTTGTCTAAGGATTGAAGTCAGTAGAGAGCTTTTGTGAACGCGGCATTGAACCTTCGGATTCCATAGGCGATAGAGAGAGAGAGAATATATTTAAGTTAAGCACAACTGCACAACAACCATGAGTGAGTGGTTAGCTTTCGCGCTTCTATCGGGAAGTCCGGGATTCAACCCCGCATTCGACCATATTGACAAAAGTTTTTCTTAATTGTATCTGTGAATGTGGAGATAATGCGTGTACTGTGAGTTCTGGCCGACTTCCTTTCTTATCGTTTTTAAATTGTTATTATTAATTACCAGCAGTGACGGATTTGCGAAGGAGGTTAGGGTGGGGATGTTTTACGGGTGAAGCTTGTACCCCGAAATTACAGAATTTCTAAAACACACGAAATATTTGTTATGCCTTTACTCATAAACTTCAAGCTCTTCTCAAATAAAAATTAGGTATTTTTAGAAAAACTAAACATTAATAAGAAAAACCGCTCCCAAAATACTTTTCTAAATACGCCACTGATTATCAGTATAAAATGGTCTTCAAGGTTGTATCCGGAAGGTTATTGGTGAGTATACAAACAAAACGAAATATTAGTTATCAGGGTTGGCTGGTTTAAAAGTGTTTGTAAAATCTTGATGAACACACATTTGTGGGCTATCACGTTTCACTCTCGTATATTATTCGTATTATATTCAGACCTAAATTCCCCATTCATTACTCAAAAAGATTATAGTACAAAAGCAACTTTTTTTTACAAGTTTATAAATGTTTATTTTGTGATTTTTTTGTAGTTGTTATTATTGTTATGTAATTGCAATCGAAGAAAAATTCTAAATATTGTTTCGTTTCAATGTTTACTATTGATAAAATACATCGAAAATGCCGTACTTTTTTTTGTGTGTGTGTGTGGGGGGGGTCATACAGACCCCACGAGAGGCATTTAGTGAAATAAGTATCTTTGGTATCTATCTATGTATAAATGAGTTTGAGCCAAAGTGGACTCAAGTAATTCGTATCTTTATTCACTGTTCTTATTGATATGCAGATTAAGTCGGTGTATTTCTTTAATTTGGACCAATAAAAGTCGTTGTTAACTAACTTGAACTAAATTAGTTCTTCTGTACTCCGTAGTACTTTGAAATTGTTCATATGTAATTCTGTACAATGGTTTCACTTGTGCAACTGTTTATCTTTTTGTCCTTCTGAAATGACTCTTGACAGTTGTATTAAGAAGCATGTAAAGATCAGTACAACGTATTTTTTTTTATCAGGATTCCTTCGTGAGTGAGTCGGCAGACGTATCGCATTTGTGGCCAATTAGTCCTGGTTTTGAGTTCAAATGGAGGACAATTTCTCTCGGATGTAACTCGAGAAGCGGTTTTTATTCCGCTTTAATCGTATGTGACCCCTTCCAGCATAACCCCGTTGTTGCATAATAACATCAAGGCGAAACAAACTTATTTCTGTCCATATATGATATGAATATATAGAGCAAATCATTTAAACCATAAAAACCTGGTTTAAACAAAAAAAAAAAACGTTTTTTTTTTGTTTTTTTTTTAATAAAAATCATGGTTTTTGCCAACACTGTTAGTTATGCTTGTACTCATAAACTCCCAAATAAAGATTAGGAAATTTTAGAAAAAACAAACATTAAGCAGAGAAACACCTCCCAAAATACTTTTCTGAATCCGTTACTGATTATTTGTATAAAATGGTATGCAAGTTTGTATCCGGAAGATTATTGCTAAATCATTGCACAGCTACAGTATAACAAGAACGCTTTGACAGATATATTGACAAACGTACGCTCTGACCAAGGGCGCCGATCAGGGGGGGCAAGGTGGGGCGATTGCCCTCTCTTTAGAGGAAATTGTGCTTCTGAAGATCGAAAACCCAATAGATATTTTAGAATATTTACCGCAAAATTTGAGACTACATTTAAAATGTCGCTTATACTTGCCCGCCCCCCGGAAACCACAACATGGGCGCCCTTGGCTCTAACGGATATATTGAAAATGAAAAGTTTAACTTTTTTCCAAAAGCTAGAGTAGACCTACTAATCTCTAGGAAATGAAACACGGATGACTAAAAAGAAATGATGTAGAAAAGAAAAAATGTCGATAAGTCAGAAGTTAAAATAAAGTTAAATATCTTCTACAGTTGCCCTCAAATACTACGTACTTTATGTTTACTTTAATTCATAAAACATGTGTTCCATCTATCATGATGGTGAATTCCAGAGCGAAATATAGCATTTAGGTCATGAAATCTTATTTAACTTTAGAGTATATTATAAGAAAGCTATTTAAATAGAAAAATCATGAAAATGAAAAAAGCCAAAATTTCCAAAATTCTCGTTTTTTCCCCCAAAAAAAGCCGGCTTTTTATGTGCAAAAAACCATCGGTTCAAAAAAGCCGGTTTTTTTTTTGCATCTCTAGAGGAGATACCGAGACATGTAAAAGTAATCCAAAATGACCGATATTAGTGTCAGATCCATAGCTTTCGCGGTCGCTGAGATCAGTGGTGACACTTCCATTAGTGATGATTTTCAAATACAGCCCACATGCGAAGAATGGGTATTTCAGCTAGTACATATTAACTAACGAACTCTATGGCCTATGGAACCCGGAGGTTCAATGCCGCGTTCACAAAAGCTCTCCACTGACTTCTATCCTTAGCTAACTGCATCCAGTTTCTACTTTGCATTCCAATCTCTGCGAGATCTATCTTAATATTGTCCTCCCATCTGCGCCTAGGTCTTCCTAATGGTCGTTTTCCGATTGGTCTTCCAGTCAAGACTTTGAAAGCGTTCCTACTTTCTTCCATTCTAGCTACATGACCGCCCACCTAAGCCTCCTAGACTTGACGACCCTAACAATGTTGGGTAAACCGTATAAATTATGTAGTTCCTCATTATGAAGTTTCCGCCATTCCCCATTCCCGTTCCTCTTGGGTCCGAATATTCGTCTCAGGATCTTGTTCTCAAATACTTTCAGTCTATGTTCTTCCCTCAGAGTAAGTGACCATGTTTCGCAGCCATACAAAACAACAGGCATGATTATCGTTTTGTATATTTTAAGCTTCAAATTCCTCGACAGAATTCTCGACGACAAGAGATTTTGAACCGAATAGTAACACGAATTCCCTGCTTTTAGTCGACATTTAATTTCTTCGTGGATATGATTTTCCTCTGTTAATATTGATCCTAGATATTTGAAACTATCCACTTTATCAACAGTATTATTTAATATTTTAACGCATCTATAATTTGCTGTATTACGGTCCCGACGCACTTCCATGTATTTAGTTTTCTCTGCATTTACTTCTAAACCCATGTCCCTGCAAGAGTTTAATAATATCTCTGCATTTCTTTCTATTGTTCTCCTATCATCCCCTACTAAATTTACATCATCAGCATATGCCATAACCTGGTGAATACTGTTCAACTCTAGGCCCTATAAAGTGGAAAGCTATAATCGAAGCAGCTCAAGGTAACAAGTACCACTACATCTGCTTTCTTTCTGAGAGTCATAAGTATACACAAATTTCCCTTTGCATTACCTTTGTAATTAAAAAAGATATCAGCTGTTTATATAATACAAAGGAGTTACTGTACCTAAACATCAATATTGGTAGTTTCAGATCATTTTATTAGGAAAGGGACGAGGTGGTTTTAGATTTTAGAAATTGGCAACTTCTAGTTTTAATATGTGGTAAATTTGATGGATATCCCATAACATTGAACTCTGTGTTCTTAATTTTCCATAATCTCTACATACAACAATGAACTGAAGTTAGTGTAATAATAATCATCATCATAGGTATTCTGCCTTTATTGGCAGGGCACTTGCCGCAGCTGAGAAGCTTCCATGCTCCACGGTCCTCCGCTAACTTCTCCGTCTTCGCGTATGATCTTTCTGTTTTTATATCATCCATTAATTGTAGTCTCCTTCGCTCCCTCCCTCTCTTTCCCGACACCATACCCTCTAGGACAGGCCTGTCCATGAATTGGCTCCCGGAGCCGAAGCGTGAGCGAGCACGAGCGGAGGTAAGAACAGGTAAGCACTAGTTTCGCCCCTTCCACTGCATCCGATAAGTATTGCCAACCACACATGATGGCAAAAAACCTACGGCCAAGCCTAGGTCAGAAATTCGCACGATGTTGAAGCATTGAGCAGACGCAAGCGTGAAATGTGCAGGTGTGCTCTCCCCCTCCCCATTTCCAAAGCAGTGACTCGAAAACACTGCAGGAAATAAAATTGGTACTTTTTTGGTCGAGGAAGACGCATGATAGAGGTTACAGTTAGCGTTGAAGTAACTAACAAATGAACAAGAAAGAAAGAAACTAATATTAAACATGTCAGCTTACAGACGTACAAACGACTGCAAAAATCGGAAACGAATTGTTTCAGACCTCTTTAGCTTGCTTACTCAATTCGTGACGTTGTATTACATTAGCACTCGGTCTATAACTTGTCATTCGCTTCACGTTTGCTAAGTTGTAAACGCCTTTTGTTGCTGGAGTGATAGCAGAACGACGAGAGGTTGAATAATAATAATAATAATAATAATAATAATAATAATAATAATAATAATAATAATAATAATAATAATAATAATAATAATAATATTAATGGTATTATTATTATTATTAGTAGTAGTAGTATTAGTATTATTCGGACCAAACAGGAATGAAAATGGGGATTGGAGGAAATTCATAACGAGGAATTGCACAGTTTATACCGCTCACCTAACATTGTTAGGGTCATTAAGTGTAGAAGGCTCAGGTGGGCAGGCCATGTAGCTAGACTGGAAGAAAATAGAAACGCTTTCATAATTTTAACTGAAAACCCAATTGGAAGAAGACCACTAGGAAGACCTAAGGCGTAGATGGGAAGACAATATTAAGATGGATCTTGCAGAAATAAGAGTACAGAGTAGAAACTGGATCCAGTTGGCTAAGGACAGAAGTTAGTGGAAATATTTTGTAAACGCGGCATTGAACCTTCGGGTTCCATAGGCCATAGAGTTAGTTAGTTATTATTATCTAAAAGAAATGTTCAACTGTTGTTAAGAGAGAATTACACAGAAGAACTGAGTTCCGACCAAACACTAATTTGCCGGAAGGAAATTCCAGTGCAGTCCAGCCCACTTTAAGCGTTATCCGTGTAACCCACGTTTCATGTTCAAGACATTGGGAATAATTGTTCGTATCATTCAGTCGGAACGTTTCTTTTCGAGTTTACGCTGTTACAGTAGGCCTACAACATTGTGACTTTCAAAATCAGTCAGTAACTATCGAAGAAAGACAAGCGTGTAGCTTCAGTCGTTGATATGATTTAACATTCTTTTTCACTTTTAACAAGCCACCGGCAAGCAACCAGCCAGGGACAATATATTTTTCCTTATTAAAAAGACACTCCTTGTTAAAAAAAAAAAAAAAAACACTAATGGTAGTCACTAATGGCCACTCTTAAAAATGGAAAATCTCTTTGGCTCTCTTAATATTTTGTTTGATTCTTTGCGATCAAAGTAACTTTAAAAGTGGAGTAAGAAATACTATTCTTCCTATTGATAGTATAATAGTGGCTTCTAATCTCCACAACCAACCCCTTGCTAAGCCTATTCGCATACACATACATGCATAAGCTAATTTTCTGGAGATAATACTTAGATAATTACAAACAAGTGCTACAGTATTTTTTTCGTATCAACAGATTATCTCTTTTCCTAAAAAGCGAAACAACATAATATAACAAACCCACACTCGGATTAAGAACTTGATAATATATATATTGAAAACTGGTTTTCCATTGGGCAAACTAGCAAATTTTTATAAATGTAAGCGATGGTTTGGTTCCACCACATCCTTCTTTAACAAAAGAAAAGAAAAAAGAAGAAAAGGAGCGTACATAGTTTATCATTTGATTGCTGTTACAAGTTTGTGTTGTCTATAGTTAACGGTTACCACATTGTAAAAAACACTATACACTAAATGGCAATCAGTTACCATACATACTTTTTTTTTAATTTGGTAAGCTAGTGATTACCGCCAAGGTGGACAACACTTCCGCTCCTCGAAGGACGAAACCCGAAGATTCACGAAGCACGAACAACGATATTTGCACTTAGAATGCTCGTGAGCGCTCACGAGGAGAGTTTCCACTATCTGCTCGCCGTGGCCAGGGCTGCTCTAGGACGTCCCTCATGATACAATCTGTTCTTAGGCAATGCCCCAACCAGTTTCTCTTCCTCTTCCTAATAATATCTAAAAGCGTTCTTTTCTCACCCACCACTTTTAACACTTTCTCATTCGTTTTAATTTACGTTAATAATTAATTACGTTAATTAATTAATAAACGTAAATAATAATAAACAATTTGCATCAATAATAGTGTGTTTGTTTACCATTCTGCAGATTATGAAATAGATGGCTGATTATCAGGGCCCGGATCTTGTTGACAAGTCAACTTTCTTCTGTTACGCATAGGACAAGGCAAGTTCAAGTAAAAACGTTATCCATCAACTCTAGGTTCTAAAAATATAGTTTTTTAGGATCAACTTTTGGTCTCTTTTTGCTGTTTTGAAATTTCAGGTCATTTTTTAATATTTTAAGGTAACTTTTAGGTCACTTATGGTCTTTTTATTCTTTTTTTCTACATAAGGAAATCTTTAAATGAACACGGTTTACGGATGTGGAAAAGACGAAGTTGAATAATCTCTTTTCTTACTTCCTGACTATTGGAGTGGAAAAACTGCATTCTTAACAAGCTAATGAAAACTAAACTGTAGCTGGTTAACGAAAGGCGGGGGTTGGTAGGTGGCCAAACAGATAGTTTTGGGTTATTAACCACAAAGAATGTGATCACGTGAATAACTAAAAATGCATTAGAAGGCGTACAAGGGCTTTAAACGTGTTTTTATCTATTATTTTCATGTAGTCTAAACTTCCTAAGTTTTATTGTTTAAGAGTGCTTCCTAGTTTCAACTCGGGAGTGAACTGACGCTTTCAATACTTACAATGCCATACAATGGACTGATCAATGGACATAAGTGATCAATGGACTGCAACTAACTGAAACAAAACTTTTTGAATATGAGTGAGAAATGTTAATTAAAAATGCAATGGATATTAAAAAATGTTAATGTTTAATGAAATAAAAGTTTGAGAAAACGTAAGTTTTAAGGTCAATTTTTGTGATTTTTAGGGTCATTTTACAGGAATTTTAGTTTCATTTTATAGGTCACTTTTTAAAATTTTTTAGGTCGAGAAGATCCAGGCCCTGCTGATTATCAATAAAATTAACTCATTTATAAATAACGTGTCTTACCAATATCGAAGTAATCTATGCTGCACTGAATTAAGCTCAAGCTCGTCAGAAACTTCATATTTTTGAAGAACTTGCGAGAAAAATGCTGAAAGTAGCTCGAAATGAGATACAATTTATCCACTGGTAGGTCACCAAGTAAACTGATCAACTGATGGGAGCTGCCAACGTTATTTAAACTAGCGCTGAAATCTGACACCATGCCACCAAGAACTTCCACATAGAGGTCTTCAATAATTCGTTTCAGTTGATACTTAGTTACATTAAAATGCTTATTAGGCATTAGCACTCGTGATAATACTTGAACGCTGACAGTGCATGGGGCCCTATAATGAAAACAAAACAAATGCAATTATAAAATCATCGTATTGCACTACATTAATTTCTGGTTCACTTAGTGTTGCACAGGAATGTAATAAAAAGAAAGTAATATATTTTAGTTTTTTTTAAAGAAATATGTTTTCTTCATTTAGTAAGAATTTGGATTACCAAACAAACAAACAAACACACACACACACACACACACACACATACAAACACACACAAACACACACACATATATATATATAACTTAATTAATATAATATAATAAAATAAAAAATAAATAAATAATAGGCCTATAAATAAAATTTTAAAAAATAAATAACAATAGCAGTACGTATAGTATATTTGGATAGTATTAATATGAAAAACTGATTCTCTTTTATTTCACTTGCACAAATAAATTTTCCAAAATAGGGCAATACTTCTTTTCAAGCTTATTAAAATAGGGTATACGTAATCTTAGTCATTCATCGAAAAAAAAATCTTAGCGCAATGGTACTTATGATTTCAAACAAATTACGAATAATTCAGGAACTTGCAGTAGTGCCACTCTTATCAAGAGAACTTGAACTGTATTATGAATTAACTGGAAGAAATTTTTCCATTATATATTTCCTACTTTTAAGGGACTTTACTATTTGGTTCAATGCAAAAAAAGATTAATGTTGTTTCCAGCACGAAACAATTTTATTAAATTCAAGTGTAGAATTTGATTAACAAATTCCAGTATAATCAACTTTCATAACAGACTATATACAGTGGAAATGCTATCATTCTTGTTAATAATTTGTGTAAGTGCGATATTTCTGTAAGTTAATGAGCCATCAAGCATAACAAGTTTATTTCATTGAATTCTCAGCTGTATATTATAAATTAAATAAAGTAAATAAAGTTTATATTCACGTGCTAACAGAAAACAAAAACTCAGTCTGGATTTTCTTTTCAGTTTTGACCTTTGTTACTAGCTCTCCTGATAAACTGACAAAATCTCGTTTAGTCAATACTATTAAAAGCAATGCTATTGCCATACAGATTTGCTACCATAACGAATTAGGTTTTTTTTCTTTCTTTTCAGCAATAAGTCAACGCAATATTTCATTATATACAAAATCTTTGAGCTTTACGTCTCACGGTTATGCCGGTTAGGCTAAAGGAGACGGTGATAATGAGAAATAATTGAAATGGTGGAATGAAGAAAGTGGGAGGAAACGGGAGAACCCCGAGAAAACCCACGCACATGGTGTTTGTCCACCACAAAGTTCACTTGGTGAACCCGGGACCCCAAGCACCAGAGGTGAACGCTCTACCACTGAGCCACCGCGGCCCCTTCATTATATACATCAAGAAACACAGTATTATATTTCTTCAAGATAACAATTCCATATTCTATCAGCATAATGATTCAACACTCATTATCACGTGAAACAAATGCTTGAAAATTCTTCCGATTTGTATTTTAGGGTGTAGAATAACATTATCTATTATTGTGGTAAGTTACATTTCATTATCTCTTTACTTTCGAAACGGGCAAAAGAAAAATTGTTAGCTTTTGAAAAATATTTAGTAGTCTGCCCCCTTAATAATTAGTCTAAACTAGTAATGCAAAGTTTATACAGAGTTCCTCCTTGTCAGGGAAGTGAGGGAAAACTTAGCGAAAATGGTGCATTTCAGGGAAGTTCAGGGCGAAAGACTGGAAATCAAGGGAAGTCAGGGAAATTTTATGTGTTTTCGAACAGTAATTTATACCAATTTCAGAAGCCAACCATTATAATGGTCGTTGTTCAGATTTTTATGAAAAGTAGGTGGAATTTACATATGAACGATTGATTACTACTTGCCTCTATAGAATAAATGTTCTCATATATAAATATTCAATTATTTATTCCTTATTTATATGTCAACGTTATCCGACACCTGTCATGGAAGTCAGGGAATTCCCTGCCAAAGGTCAGGGAAAGTCAGGGAAAAGTCAGGGAAATAGATTTTTCCAGATCAGTAGGAACCCTGTTATACTTACATACAAGTTTTGATTATAATAGCTTTATCTACATTCAACAAATATCATAGAAAACTCAAGTTATGTTTGCACCAATATAAAAAGCAACATAAAGTTCGTGATTCTGGGATAATACATTTTAATATTTACGTAAGTCTCTCACTCACTGTTTGAGATAAATAGAGCAACAGCATTTATAAACTTAACGGTACTTTCCTTGCTTTCACACTTGCAAACTCTTTCACTAGGATTTTCGGATTTATTTTTTTATTTCATTTATTTATTTATTTCAACAGATACTCAGATACAGCACAACGAGTGCCATTTACACATAACAAACATGTATTAACAATAGAAGAAATAAAAATAATAAAAAAGACAAAACAAAGATGTTTTTTTAATTCATATTGAGTTATTTTGAATTTATATAATTATTTGTCAAAGCTGAGTACCTTAAAAAACGTCAGCTTAAATGATACGTCAGTTATCTGATTATATAAATTTGTACTCTGTGAAAAAGCACCTTTGAATAATCGACAGTCTAGGGCGGGGAAGGTAGAAGAGATTTGTATTTGATGCTACACGGGTAGGAATGTGTAGCGATTCTTGAAGTAGGGCTTCAGACCTTTTGTTCCCATTGACTCCTTATGTAGAAATTTCAGGTCAGTGATATTTCTGCAAGCATCCGGAATTTGGATATTCAGATAATGCAGGACATCTTCTTTAGTTATAGAATGAACAGTGAGAACACGGAAACGTACTATGGTCAGATAGATGTTCCCCTGCTCCATATAAGTAAGCAGTAATTGATCTTGGGTTATCCCACTTTTCATTAATTCCCTCTTCCTAAATGTGTGGGGCGCTGGCGCAAGAACGTTTTGGCTAATGTTCATAAACCGCACAAAAAAAAAAAAAAAAAAAAAAAAGACATTCCGCCCTAGGAAGCCGCCTCGGTTACCTATATGGACGAGCCAACCCTGGTAATAGTTGTGATCTATGAACCGTTGTGAGCCATTAATTGACTTCACACTTGGACTCCTTGTCTTTCGAAAATGTAGCCCAATCTGTCCCATGTTTAGGAACGCTTTGATGTCAGCACTCATATCCTAACGTGTGGACGTCTAGTGCTATTTGAAAACATAACACTTTGTACCAGGTGGCAACACTAACAACTTAGTAACCTCAAATGTTGATTAGTTTTATTCTCTATGTTACTGTACATGTATTTGCACAGGCATTAATATGGAACATTTCCATTCACTTTTCCATAGTGAGCCATTGGAGGGACTCGGGGGCGCGGTGGCTTAGTCGTAGAGCGTTCATCTCCGGTGTTTGGGGTTCCTGGTTTGATCCCAGCTCGCGCCGTGTGGACTTTGTGGTGGACAAACACCGTGGTCGTGGGTTTTCTCGGGATTCTCCCGTTTCCTCTCACTTTCTTCATTGCACCGTTTCATTCATTTCTCATCATCACCGTCTTATTTAACCTAACCGGCATAACTGTGGGACGTAAAACTTAAAGATTTCATTTCCATTGGAGGGCCTCGACATTTGAACATCCTGTATCTCGGAAACGAAGCAGCAATGGACCCATGTTTATAGGAACATTTTTAGTTATTTGGATGTCCACAATCTCCTCGTCACTTTTGGCCATGCATTTATGTTATACCCTGTATGTATATATATATACAAATATTTATGGTCCACTTAATTATTACAATTCATATGCTACTACTAATAATATTCATGTGGACTCAAAATCAATACATTACTTACGCACATAAGAGTAATATCCTTAACGTAAACTAGCCTATCCTAACCTAATTATGTTACTCATTTCATTAATATTACAGATACTACTACTGATACAATTGCTTATATTGTTGACATACATTTTCTTAATGATATTTGGTGTACGGGTTACCACAATGGACCAAGATTTATCAATTTGTTACTATCTTTCTAAATTAATACATACATATCCTTCAGACTGGATATCTTACTTTTAAAGTAACAAATGAGATATTCCATATGCTATTCTCATATTCTGCATGATTGACTGATAGATTATCAGAGTCAATTTACCCCCAATTACAGTTTTTTTTTTCCCCTAAAGACTTCGAAACCATTTGAATAACCCTAATAGAGTTTCAGTAGTTAACGCAGATGATCTATGCAATGACTAATACGCATAAATATTTTCATGTTAAAACGTACATTGGCCTCATTTCCAATTTTCCTGCAATAATCATTCATTTTCTTAATTCAATTAGAAAATAAAATGAAATTAAATCTTTAAGATTTACGTCCCACGGTTATGCCGTTAATTCAATTAAGTTCCAATTCGCCAGTGATCAAGTTTAACAAGGTACCATAATATAGGATTTATAATTTGGAAATAGCATTAACAAGCCTAAGCCTAACATATTGTGCCAGAAAACAAGTTAGGACACGCCCCCTTCATAGTTGGTTCGAATATATGTGACGGAACAAAACTAGTTAATTACTCATAGAAAAACATGATTAACGCAACTCTCAAAAGAAACCCATATATTTAAGATGAATCGTTTTTAAAAGTTATTATTCAGTTTCTTCAATAATAACTTGTCAGTGAGAATAGGTTCTGTGTAAATGGCGTCCAAAACGACTTCTGACATCGGAGTTCAATATTTGTCATTAAAATAATATTATCTGCATGCTATTAATCTTCCGATGGTAACAGGGGTTATACGTAACCCCAGTGAGAACATTTTTTCTGTATGTATGTGCCTCAGCTTTCAGTGCCTTTGTGTATTCCTGGGAAAAGGCAAAGCGTATTTACTGCTGATGTGATCGCGGTGGAAACCGATTTATCTACCGATAGATAGAACTGTTGGAGTGGTGGGTCACCCCTGTTACTATTCGTGTTAGTGAAATTTTGTGGTGGAATATTAATATTTTTCTTGTGTAATGGTTAATAGCACGGTGCCTGATCCACATTTTAAGGATTTTGTTTCCTTTGTGTTAGACGAAGAGACTGAGATTAGTGCTGATGATATTTCTAGTGAAGAAGATAATATTGAAATGCAATCGGAGTCAGAGTATGAAATAGGAGCAGAAGATTCAGATAATGAAATCGAGGAAGAGTCAGGTAATATAGTAAAAGGTAAAGCTCGACATGTTTGGTCCATTGTGGCTCCAAAATGTTCAAGGACCGCTGTTCGTAATATTGTGCACATTCCTCGTGCTTATTGTCAATATCAAACAAATTCTGGGAATGGAGAAGAACATCAATGATAGTGAACATCTTTAGAAATTGTCCAAGCAAACAAAACGTGTAATTTGTCTCCGTGCAAAGGAAAAAAAAAAGTGAAAACAACATGTTGCAATGTCACTTACCTATATGCAGTAAGCATAGAAGAGAAATTTGCATCAACTGTGTGTAATGACTTACGTGATACCTAAAAACCAATGCAGTGAGTGATGCTGCACTTCACTATCAAAGTGTATTTTAAAACATGCTTGTATTACAAATTATAGTTGTATAAACGACAACATTGTAATCTTAGCTTATATATAAAAGTTACTTTTCATTTCAAGTGGGAATATTTAAAATGTAGTGTCATTTTGTACAGTTTTAACGTTGGGGTTATGTGTAACCCCATGTTACTTATCTAGGGTGTTCAATTTATGTTACCGTCGGAAGGTTAATTGTCTTTACAGTCCTAATTACTTATGGAGACTGATTTTATGTCATCTACATACGGTAAGTCTAATTTTCTTCAATTTAAGATGCAACCTATTAACACTCAGCTATACATTCAAACTCCCACCATTTACATCATCCTCGGAAATATCTTCGTGCCCTCTCGGAAATAGGGCTGCCAACTCTGAAAATAAAATAAACGGCATCCCCTGAAAATTCCCTATGATATAGATCTAGGTGTGAAGTATCTCTGTCCAGGCCCATCCATGGGAGGGAAATGTTCTATCCTGAACAAAGGTGCATTAGCACCTGTATTTTACATATTCTTAGTACATTCACTAATAAGCCTAATAGATACATTGTGCTATAAATGAGAAACTGAAATCGGCATTGATCATTCTATTGTGTTTACCAGTAACTGCCACTTCTTTAAAATTATCGAAACAGATGAAGCAAAGCATATTAACCTTTACGTGACAATTTTGCATTTGAAAAATGAAATTTATTCTTTAAACTTATACTTCAACTACAGGAAATTGCTTTAAGAAGTCCCTTTTCACTCTCAATAAATGTATAAAATTCTTTACAAGTAAATTTTAAAATTTCCTTGCAATCTCTTTAAAATTATCTAAAACAGATGAATAAAATATATTAATCGTTGATAGATGGTAAAAGGTGACAGTTTTGGATTTACAGAATGGAAGTTAATTTATAAATTCGAACTAGATGAAATTATTTCGAACTAGATACAATTAAAAAAAAAAAAAAAAGATCATAAAGGCTGGTAAGAAGTTAGTACCGGTCACCGGCTTTAATCAAAATAACAGCAATATTTCTGGCCAGACCGGTGAAAAATCGGACAGTTGGCAACCCTACTCGGAAGACGAACAGCACTTGCAGTAATGAACCGGAATTTTAAGCAATTTAAATTTTATTATTTTTATACTTAAATTCCTTCCTCGTTAAAAGAAAGTTATTTTCACTCTTAGTCTTAATTACATTGTTCTATTTTGGGCGGTAATGACTACATCATTTCTAGGCTAGCCCATGAGATAAGAGTTGAAGCTGTCTTGTTTAGAAAAGGTGTAAAAGTAATATCTTATCTCGAAAAATATATGTTTCTATTGGAAGGCCTGTCTTGCCTCGTCTTGTGGTCAACTTTGATCATCATCTTCTGTATGTGCTGAATTCTAGAAATAGCCCAGGAAATGAAAGGGGAAAAAATCATGATTGTCGGGGAAAATTCGAAACAAGCTGAGTTTTTGCCAGTTTTTAGGATCCAACTAGAGGTGCATTTTCCCAAAAGTCCCCCTCCCTTGTGCTTACCCCTCCATACCTTCTTTAACAAACGATTTGCAAGGTTTTCGATTATCGCTCATATCTTTGTTTTAGTAATCCGATCTTCAAACTCTTTTTACAGTTTTTTTTTTCCCTAGAACCACGATCTAAAAGAAGTCTTTTTCTAATAGTGTAGTCTTGTTCACACCCAGCTCTTGGGCCTCTTATGGCCTGCTGTGAATAGGGAGGAGAAGGATTTAATTTTCGATTATTGTTCAGTTATTGATTTACCAGCTCACTTATCAATTCTAATGCACTCAACAAGTATGTGTTCAAATTATTCGACTCAACATTCAGTTTCTGAATATTTTACTGTTCTTACAATATTACATCAGAAAACGCGTTTGACTTAGTCCAAATTACTGTTCGGTAACTCTGTTCCAATTTCTTGTGGTCATGGCACATACTTTTCAATATCAATAAAACAAATGCGTACGTGATATTCAAGTATAAAATACTATACAGTGTGTGTATCTAAATTGGAAACAAAAATGAAATGGAATACTTATAAGAAAATAATCTCTCACACAAAGATTAATATTTCGTATGAAATCCGTTATTTATTATTAAGTCTTGTATTCTTTGTGGCATGCTATATACGAGTTTAGCACATTTTGACTCAATTCAGCATCATGATACCACAGATTGTTGATCTCCTCGATCAATTGATGTTTGGTTGTAATATGCTTCTTCTTTAGCTTTTTTCTTCATTGAGCTTCAAGGGTTTTCAATCGGGTTCATATCAAGACTATTGCCCGGCCACGGAAGAACTCGAATTTCGTTGTTATCAAAGAATTTTGTCACAGTTTTGCCCCGGTGGCATGGGGCTTCATCATGCATAAAGATGAAGTGTGCGTCATCAAACCAGACTGTACTCTGGGGAAGCAGTTCTTCTTGAAGAACTTGTACGTGTATTGGTCGTGCTTCATTGCTCCCTCTTTTATATAAAGTTTCCCAGGCCCGAAGACAGACATCACACCCCAGACCATGACTGAAAGATGCTTCACGGTTTGTTAGAGGCATTCCAACTTGAATTCCTCCCCACGTCGACGTCGCACATATTGTGAACATTCATCAGACAGAAGACACATGATTCATCACTGAAACACCTATTCTCCAATCATCAGCAGTCCAATGTTCTAGGCCTCGTGCCCATTCAAGGCGCTTCTTTGCCATGATTGGAGTAATTTTTGCTTTCTTTCTTGGTCTCAGCACACATAATCCTTCGAAAATTTTCAGGCGAAATGTCTACACCATACTCAGCCATTTTTATCCTTAAGTCTCTAGAAATCGAGTTTCTGTTTCTCAGACCAATCTTTTTAGTTTTCTGAAACCTTTCAGCGATAGCTTTGGTTTTCGCCCACACTTCCCAATTCTATTTTGCTGATACATTTGCTTCTTGCTTATCGCAACGGAGATTTTACTCATAGATTTTTGCCCTACCCCAACTCTACTGGCAATTTATCGTTGTGTATCTCTTTCTTCCGCCAGTACTATTTTGACAAATTCAACTTTACGCGGAAAAAGGTCTCCGACTTTTCCCATTATGCCGCGATTACAGGACTTCACAGAATAAAAGATTAGTACACAAAACACGTTACGATCACTTTAAACTGGCCCATTCGAACTGCTGAACGCTTTGAATGTCGTAACTGCTTACAACTGCAGCCACAATACTTCAGATTGTAACTTGTTGATAGAAACCACAATAGCTGTGTACAACTGAAATACCACTTTCAGAATTCCTTCCCCTCTACTAATGTCATCTGCTGTTCAACGGTGATATTACCACTTCAAATGTTCAGTAAACAAACGAAGGATCCTATATTGGTAGTTTAACCATTAAATTACATATTCTAGAACTCCGAAATTAGGACTGCAACATCAACTTTGTATTTTTCGAACGTGAGTCTAATAATTTGAACATGTCTGTATATCCTATTATTATCCTATTAATGCTGTTAGTTGATCCATGTAGAGATTATGACGTAACAGTAATTGGTGCTTTGCTTTATACATAACTTGAATATTACGTACCACAAGAGAAAATGTCTGTAGCGACTTTACTTCACGCTATTATTAAAATTCTTCAATCAGTTCCTTTAGTGCTTTCTTATTTTAGAAACTAATATTCAATGAAAACTCACAGTTTCAATAATATGCTATTAAAATACAGAAAATGTCTAACTACGGGACGAGAAGAACTATTATTTCTACCTAATAGAAGTATGCTCTAATTTGGGAGATAGAAGCGTTCTCCGCGTTCTGGTATGGCTTGGTTTACCAGAAGGTGAATTCCCCGGATCGTTCAAGGGATTGCCACACAATTTGTGAAATGTTACTATAAAGTAGACAAGTACTCATATAGTATACGTTAACACAGCATGATTTCACTGCTTTAATTAATACAGTCCTGATAGTATAGATAATGTCAGTATCTACACAGTCCGAAATCGACATTTCCAATTAACTTTAATGTAAAATGGAATGAAACTATTGTAGGTCCTATGTTCGGATAAGAAAGACAACAGTTCGTTAATAAAACACATTTGGCACTTCTGAAGAAATGATTGATTCTCTGGCTTGCATTACACTATCAAAAACGTTAATATTTTCTCATCAGTCAGGCTGGTGACAGTAAGTCGGCGAAACACCTGTTGTCGTAACCAAACAAGAAATTGTGCAGTTGCAATTCGTAAAAAAATTTAATTAATTAATTAATTAATTAAATAAAATAAAACTATTTTAATTTTCTTTGTATTTTTAAGTCTTTCTTAGCAATATATATATATATATATATATATATATATATATATATATATATATAGTAGTCGTATTGGGATATGTAACCTTCGTGTGTGTTCTTTATGCATTGAATTGCCGACAAACACCATTGTAATCGTACCAGATGCTTCTTTTGAAGCTGTCACGTATTTTCATCTTTGTGTCAATTAAGGAAGTAACAAAGTGTCAATTTAATGTGACATATGGATGTTGCACAATACTTTAAATGTTGGAAGGCAGAGAGACACGTCAAATAAATTTTAGAAACATGAGAAACATGAAAGAAAAAGGATAGAATTTAAAATTGAAAAGCTTCTTGTAAGTGTCACGTAATTCCATCATTCTGTCAATTAAGGAAGTAAGAAAGTACGAGTTGAAAGTGAGATATGGGTGTTTGAAAATAGTGTAACAGCAGGACGTGAGAAAGTCATGTAACCTAAGAATGGCATAGGTAGGGAGAGAATTCTTTGATGTGTACTAAAGAAAGAAAGAAAGAAACATATACACAGGTGTACTGTAATTTTGGGTGGTCCAGTTTTTGGACATTGCTTAATGAGGGGACTGTGATTTCTAATGCATGGAAACTGAAAAAGAAAGAAATAGGAGACACCTGCTTGTATGTGTGTGTTCCAGGTTTTTTTGGAGGTGGAGGGGGTGTACTGTACTTTTGGAGAAATACCAATGAGTATACTGAAGGAGAGAGAATGTAAGAAAGAGATAGTTACGTGTTACATTGCCCCATACTGAGATACATGGCACAAGATTGCATAGGGAAAGTGTAGTGTCCTTTTGACCAAAGGACCAGTTTAAATTAACGTGGGAATAGTTAAAATTACTACAATAGAAAGCGAAACTTTTTTTGTGTGTGGATGAGAAAACGTCATGTTGGTTGCGACACACGTGCATGTCTAAGTCTTTTTAGAAAAGAAAGAAAAAAAGATCTTTTAAGTTGTTAGGATGTAGAAAGTTATTTGAGAAAATGTATGTGACATTTATTGTTGACGGATGGGACCCCCAGTAATTTCGACTTGAACGTAGCTCTTTTTAGAAAAGAAAAAAAAAAGATTTTTCTGACTTAGACAGAAAAAATGTTCCATTTAGCATGCCCTGTTAGAATGAAAAAAGAAAGAAAGAAAAAAAAAGTCCTTTTTCTGGAAAAGATTTTTGTTAACTTTAAAGAATAGCTTTGTACTTGTTTTTGTGAAAAAACGGAAGTGTGTGTGTGTGTGTGTGTGTGTGTGTGTGTGTGTGTGAACGCTGGAACCACCCAGGTTAACGAATATATATAACGAAGTTTGAAATGAGAGCAGATTATATAGTGTGCTTTTGGCGTTGTGGAAACTTGCCTTGTGTATTTTTTCTGTGAGTGTGTTGTTTGGAGAATAATTTTGGAATTACCGGAAGGAAAAAAAAAGTAAGTTAAAATTTACCATTTATATAAATAAATATTGAACTTTGATTTTAAATGTATTTACATGCATTAAAATAACTTGTGTTGGCTTTTATTTATTGAACAAATGTGAGATAGAACCGTTGTTATGAGACTTATTTGTGAAGATTGAAATACGGAAACCAGAAATGTTGTGCATTTTGTGGATATTTAAAACACCAAGAAACCCAATAGTGAACGGATAGGTTACCTACCATAAGACAGCGAGAGAGAGAGAAATAATATGGGAAGCATGCATATACGCTGAATGCATGCTATGAAGCGAGGGCGGGAGGGGGTGTTTTTAGTTTGAAGGAAACAGGAATAGAGACGCGAAGGGTGTTTTACGGAAAGAGTGTATGCGATAAAGAGAGAGAGAAAGAGAATGTTTGCAAGGTTGGATAATTGAGTTTGGTGCGTAAGAGGAGAGGAGAGGGTGGGAGGATTTTGGTGCTTGTACTTTGACGAAAAGAGCAATAGTGTGCGTGAGAGAGAGAGAGAGAGAGAGAGAGCAAGCTTGGATAAATGCGTTGGGTGCGTAAGAGGAGAGGAGACGTGCGGGGGAAATTTTGTTTGTTGTTTGACTTGAAGAGTAAGAGCAATATAGACACGAGCAAAAAGATAGGGAGAGAGAGAGAGGTAGAGCGAAGCATGCATACGTGTGCTGCTGAGCGGAAGACAGGGGGAAGGCGCGGGCTTAACCTGCTTCAGGCCTTTTTTTTATTCCTAGTTGAATGCAATGGAATTTACGGTCTTTTAAAAGGAGGGGAAAAAGCGTGATGTTGAACACAGAAACTGCAAGTTTGTGTAAGCCAAGAGAAAACAAAATCGAATAATTTATCTGTTGATATCAGTGGCGTATATGCACGCGTTTATTGAAATTTTAACTGAATATGTAAACGGGTTTGAGTGACTATTTTTTTTAAAAAATATGTATGGGAAACTGTATAGTGTATGGGAAACTACATGTAAAGTATAGAAATGTTAAAATGTTAATACTTACCTAGGATAAACTGTTTTGTTTGATGTTTGAACCACATACGAAGCACTAATATATGCCAGGAAAAAAAAGACGGGAAACGAGAAAAAGATTTTATCGGTAAACGTATAAGGCATTCCCGGTTGTTTAAATAAGACGAGACCCATACGATGTGATGCTAACCGCACAAAAGCATGAATGGTACTGACACGTGTTGGTATATAGGTGGCGTTGATGCATAAAGACAGATTTTTTTCCGTATAATAACTTTAAATGCGCATAGCTCCTAAACGATTGATTGTACGATAAAATGGACTACAGAAATCGATTTGTCAGGTCGAAATTTATATAGAAAGACACCTTACATGATAAAATTGAACAATTTTTTGTGGGGGCTAACAGTGGCGGGTGGACATGTAGGGCTCTAACATTACATTTTTGGCTTTTGACGGCTAACTATTGGTTGTAGAAAGAAAAGAAAAGTATTTTCTTGAATGTTAGGACCTAACGAACACTACTATACAGATTAGAACAGTGCAACTTGAAAATAATTTTAAATGTGCGTGGCTCCTAAACGGTTCATCGTAGGTGAAAATGGACACCAGAAATCGATTTATCAGGTCAAAATCTATATAGAAAGACACCCTACATGATACATTTGAACAATTTTTATTTTTTTTGAAATTTATATACAGTGTGTTTCAAAAGTATAGTTCTTTTATTTTTCGCTTTTTTGGCCAAACTATTGGTCGTAGAAAGAAAAGAAAAGTATTTTCTTAATTGTTAGGACCTAAGGAACATGACTATACAGATTAGAACAGTGCAACTTGAAAATAATTTTAAATGTGCGTGGCTCCTAAACGGTTCATCGTAGGAGAAAACGGACACCAGAAATTGATTTATCAGGTCCAAATCTATATAGAAAGACACCCTACATGATACATTTGAACAATTTTTATTTTTTTGAAATTTATATACAGTGTGTTTCAAAAGTATAGTTCTTTTATTTTTCGCTTTTTTGGCCAAACTATTGGTCGTAGAAAGAAAAGAAAAGTATTTTCTTAATTGTTAGGACCTAAGGAACATAACTATATACATTAGAACAATGTAACTTGAAAATAATTTCAAATGGGCGTAGCTCCTAAACGGTTGATCGTAGGAGAAAATGGATTACAGAAATCGATTTATCAGGTCCAAATCTATATAGAAAGACACCCTACATGATACATTTGAACACTTTTTATTTTTTTGAAATTTATATACAGGGTGTTTCAAAAGTATAGTTTTTTATTTTTTCGCTTTTTTGGCCAAACTATTGGTCGTAGAAAGAAAAGAAAAGTATTTTCTTAATCGTTAGGACCTAAGGAACATGACTATACAGATTAGAACAGTGCAACTTGAAAATAATTTCAAATGGGCGTAGCTCCTAAACGGTTGATCGTAGAACAAAATGGATTACAGAAATCGATTTATCAGGTCAAAATCTATATAGAAAGACACCCTACATGATACATTTGAACACTTTTTATTTTTTCGATTTATATACAGGGTGTTTCAAAAGTATAGTTTTTTATTTTTTCGCTTTTTTGACCAAACTATTGGTCGTACAAACAAAAGAAAGGTATTTTCTTAATCGTAAGGACCTAACGAACATTACTATATACATTAGAACAATGTAACTTGAAATTAAAAATTTAATGAATTTGCATAAACAATATGGCGTCGATTTTTTTCAAACTTTGGAAATATGTTTATTAAAGGGTATATTTTTATATGAATAGGTAAAATGAATAATATTACTAAAATAAATACCTTTTTTGCGCGTTTTTTACCGCAACCGGTACGCGCCGCGCGTTTTTTACCGCGACCGGTACGCGCCGCGCGTTTTTTACCGCGACCGGTACGCGCCGCGCGGTATTTGCGCCCGGAAAAAGGTTTTCGCGACGCGGGACGCGTAAAATATTGCCGCCCGGAAAGTGCGCGGGGTATTGCCGGTTATAAAAAACAAACAACACTCGGTAACTTGCTATGGCACATGTACACACACGCACAGTCTTATACACACTAATGTGAATGTTATGGTACAGGTGGCGTTGTTTTAAGAAACAAACATGGCGGATGGATTTTAATTTGCATTAATCTAGTATACATTATTTTTAAAACAGTAATAATTAAAAATTTAAACAAGTTAACACGAACTTAACCGAAGTTTTCCGAACATTGCCGAACATAAACCTAAGAGTTTATTTACAATTTTGTACATGTTGGTTAATGTAACACACAAATGGTTCCGAACTTAACCGAAGTTTCCCGAACATTGCCGAACATAAACATAACAGTTTATTTACAATTTGTGTACATGATTACACAAACATTAACAAACTTAATCAAATATAATCATAAAAAACGTATTATGATTTACCGTACACGATTAGTATACGTATACTTTGCATTAAATATAATTTAATTACCGTCTAAAATAATAATTATAATATTAACACGAAGTATAACACTACTACTTGTATAAGCTACAACACAGTTTGTAGTCTCGTACCCAAACGCATTTTGTTTTGTAGTCTTGTACCCAAAAGCATTTGGTTTTGTAATCTCAAACCCAAAAGCATTTCGTTTTTTTTGTAGTGTTGTACCCAAGCACATTTTGTTTTTTTTTTTGTAATCTCGTACCCAAACGCAGTTAGCTTTGTAATCTCGTACACAGGTGCTTTAACATATTTTAAATTTAGTAACAGTAATATTACATAATGTAATATAATTTGTAAATGCACTATTAAAGTTTGCAACACTTTAAATAATTATAGCTACTTGTTTTGTATGCTTTTCCACTGTGTTATTGGCCTAAAACATTCCTTTGTTGCTAATGCTAGGAATTTCTTTTGTTTGCTTTGCTGCAGGTGTTTAAACAGGTTTAAACTGGTTTTATTGTTTTTTTGTTAGGCATTATGTATATATACCCCCGTTGCAAAGGAAATATTATCATATGTATGCTGGTAACCGTACCTTCAACACAACATTTACTTAGTGAATAAATTCATAGAAACATATAATAAAAGAAATATTAAAATATTATATTTACAAAAGAGTAGTAATATTAACTGTATTGTTGCAGTTGTTGAAATTCAAAACAAGATAAGAAGAAAAAACAAAAGAAGAAGAAAGGAAGTAAGGAAGAAATCCTGATTTTATCTCAAGTTTAGAATACACAACAGATTTACATACAAGATCATCGTAAGTATATTTACATACTATACATATTTGAATGATTATGTTTTTATACTTTGATTAAATATTTGTATATAAAGTATTATTTTTAAAAATTGTAATGTGATAAATATTTACAATAATATTTTATTTAAAACAAACGAAATTTGTTTTACCATTGTGCAAAACACGTTTTTAATACGATTACATTGTATTTTAAGAACAAAGTTCTTGCAGAATTTTAAAAATGTTTACACTGCATTTTAAGAACGAACTTTTTGCTGAATTTTAAAATGATCACACTCCATTTTAACATTGAAGTTCTTGCAGAATTTTAATGATGATCACACTCTATTTTAACAATGAAGTTCTTGCAGAATTTTAATGATGATCAACAGAAAAAATAAGTAGAGCTGCTTAGAAGAAAACTAAATAATATTGTTAACTGAATAACACTATATTTTTATATATTGTTGTATTTATTTTAATGTAAACTAATTTTTGTTTTAATATTTTACAGATGGAATTTCTCGGTGCATCATACGTAAACGAGTTTAACGAAATTGACGAAATTTACCTGGCTGGTGTCATAGAAGGTCTGAATACAAAGGAGCGCGTGTTGGAGACCTGGTGGCGTATTATGGATAAGCAACGTCAAGGATTTCGTGGCAGTGAAAGGTATGATACCTTGTTATCAGCTCTTTTTAATTTTTATCATGATAATCAAGCACTTATATTGCAATATGCAATGTCTAGTGCAGACATTGTTGAGTTATTTGCACACGGATTTTTCCGTGAGCAAATCATGTACCAGTGGGCATATGATAAATTCATTCATTTTAATTATTTTAATTGCTCACAAGGTGATAGGATGAATGCAGCAGAGGTAGCCGAATTTTGTAATTATGGATCGCGTTTTATTTCGCTTCATAATAATGTGTCGCCATCTGTTGAAAATTCCGTAACCTCGGTCCACCAAGAAAGTCAACCCTTGGAAAACATACTTCAAGAAGAAGATTTTAATTTAATTGATGAAATTATTAATGAACAAATACAAAATGAAGCAGCAGATGGTACACAATCAAATCAAAATTCCGCAGTTTTAGTAAATTCCGATGAGTTTGGAACATCTGATTATGTGGAGGCTTTATTAAACGAGTTATGTGAAAACGGACAAAATCCTGTGGATGTTGTAAATAATGAAGTACAGGTATCAAGTGTACAATGTTCACGGGATACTCGTGGTTACGGAATGGGTTCTCCACGGCCAAGTACATCCGGTTACGTTCCTCCAAGTGAACGTAGCGGACATACAGATGTTCAAAATACAGGGGAAGGTAATTTCGAAGTAGTACATGAAAGCAGAAAAAGTTTCACTAAGTTTAACTTGGTGGGACATGAAATTGCGGTAAGGCCAATGGGAAATGAAGAAATTAGAAATCCTGCGGCCTATATTGAAAACCTAATGAACTTCGCATTGGATAATGTATTGAACAATGCGAGACCTAATGATTTTGTTGGAATGTACATTGATTCCTCCAATAGTAAGGATAAGAAAGCAGTGTATGTTCCATGGAGACGCCGCAAAGATATTTCTGCTAAGTCCGTTTTAGCTTCCATTACTAGAGTGTTAAATAGTAATGAAGACTTCCTTTTAGGTAATCATGTCCTCTTTCGATTTCATATAGTAAATTCCATGTTTGGTGCTGGAAGAACACGAGATAATAATTCCACACTAAACAAATATTTGCCGTTAAATGAATTTTTAGTACAACATTTGGTTGAGCTTCCGGGAACCGATAATGACAAACTTTGTTTACCTAAAAGTATTGCTTGGGGTATAGCAAAGCATACCGAAACACGTGGAAATTTGACTCATTTAACAGATCCAACTCGAGATACATTAAAAGGTAGAGCTATTAAGCTTTGTACTGAGGCAGGTGTTAGCGTTAAAGATGGTTGCGATTTGAATGACGTAGAATTGTTTCAGAAACATTTAACTCCAAACTATCAAATTATTATTTATGAAAAAGTACCCGAAAGCAAACGTGAATTTAGAGTACGTTATCCGGAAACAGAAGTACAAAGACCAGAGTTACAAGATGCAAAACCCATTTATATTTATTACAATGAAAGGGGAAGTATTGGACATTTTCGTCCTATTCGTACTATAACGTCATTTTTAAGAAAAGAAAAGTACTGCTTGCATTGTTTAAAGGGTTTTAATGGTTTGAATCGTTTTCATAAGTGTGAGTTAATGTGTTCATCTTGCGAACATATGCATAAACTTGATGTTACGATGGATAAAATGAAATGCAATGCATGCAATAGATATTTTACTAGGGGTGAATGTTTCGACAATCACTTAAAAGGTAATAAAATTGGCAAGAATGTGTGTGAATATGTGAAAGTTTGCATCAACTGTAATGCACTCTATGATTTAAGAAGACGTAAATCTGATCATACATGTGGTGAATACTTTTGCAGTACGTGTCGTGAACATGTACAGGAAGGTCACTCATGTTATGTGAAGAAAGTAAAACCTACTCATATTAAGAGGTTCCTTTATATTGTCTTTGACGTAGAAACCATGCTCAAACCGGAAAATGAGCGTGGGGAGCGGGAACACGTTGTTTGCTTGGTATGCGTTAGACATGTATGTCATAAATGTATGAATAACGGCATTGATGAAGCCTGCAGTACATGTGGTGATGAAAACGGTAACCGCTCGTTTTCTTTTATAACCATTAATGAATTTATTACACATATTTTATTAGATAGACCCCTATTTAGTAAAGTATGCGTCATAAGTCATAATGGTAGTCGTTTTGATAGCATTTTCTGTTTGAGATCTCTCATTGAGTCCCAGCATATTATTCCAAAAACTTTAATTCAGGGTCAAAAGATTTTTAGTATTTCTATTCATAATAAAATTATTTTTAGAGATAGTTATTTGTTTGTTGGTGTAAAATTATCAAAATTAATTAAAACGTTAGGCCTTTCAGAAAATTTAAAGAAGGGAGATTTCCCATACTTGTTTAATACAGTAGAGAACCAAAATTATGTAGGACCATATCCCGGAATAGAGTACTATGATCCTGAATCGCGAACTGGTGAAGAAAGAAAGCGGTTGGAGGGATGGCATCAAGAACGGGTGCAATTGGGAGAGCAATTTAATTTGCAAAAGGAAATGCTGGAGTATTGTGAAAATGATGTGAGAATTCTCACAGAAGCTGTTATTAAATTTAGTAATATTATAGAAGAGAAAACGGGTGGATTACAATGTTTTCTAGTATCGTCTACGATTGCAAGTTTAGCCATGCAAACATATCGTACATCATATCTTCCAGAAGAAAGTATTTCTGTTATACCACCTTTGGGGTACCATTATAAAACGAAAACCAGTGAAAAAGCAATAAAATGGCTAAAGTATATGGAACACCAATTGGGTATAGAAATCCAGCATGCTGGACGAAACGGAGAACAATCTTTTGGAAGGTATAATGTTGACGGATACAGCGCAGAGCTTAATGCCGTGTTCGAATTTATGGGATGCTACTGGCATGCCTGTAAAACGTGTTTTCCAAATAACCGTAATGCCATAATAGATAATGCACATGGTCCGTACAACACATTTGAAAAAAGGTACAAACATACGGAAATCCGACGAAAATATTTCACAGAAATTCTAAAAATGAATTTGTATGAAATATGGGAGTGCTCTTGGGATAATAAAGTACGCACAGATGTAGATTTACAAAAGTTCCTTAAGGAACAATGTGATACTACTGCTGACTTTCTTATTCCTAAGAGTTGCTACAACGGAGGCCGTACTGAAGTATTTCGTTCTTATGTGAATTGTGCGGACGATGAATCCATTCTTTATTATGATATTACATCGTTATACCCCTACGTCATGGCAAGGAAACCTCTTCCGGTGGGGGCACCTAAGGTGCATAAGGGGCCGGTTTTCCCAGATGTGGGAAAAATTCATGGGATTGTAAAATGTACTGTATTGGCTCCTAAACAACTCTTTTTTCCCATCTTACCGTATGTAGCGCAAAGCCGATTAATATTTGGACTTTGTAGGCTATGTATGGAAGGAGAAACTATTGATAATTGCACACATAGTGATACTGAGCGTGCATTAACTGGAACTTTTTGTACACCAGAGCTTCACCGTGCTCTTGAAAACGGATATAAAATCGTCAAAATTTATGAAATATGGGAATTTGAACTCATGGGTTCTGAAGATCGGAATTCACCTAGTTTATTCCGGGACTATGTGAATACGTTTCTTCAGATGAAGCAGGAAGCTTCAGGCTATCCTGCTTGGTGTAAAACTGAAGAAGACAAAGATAAGTATATTGACGATTACTATGCTCACGAAGGCATAAAATTAAATAAAGATAATATTAGGACGAACCCTGGACTTAGACAATGCGCGAAGTTGTACCTCAATTCCTTATACGGAAAATGGGGACAACGTACAGATATGACACAGTGTGTAATTATTGATAGTGGGACAGAGTTCCATAGGTACCTTGCTACACCGAGATATGAGGTTCATAGTGTTATTCCAGTTGGTGATGAACATCTTATTCTAACATATAAAGACTTGGAAACCGAAAATGTACCTCTGCAATTTTCCAATGTCATCCTTGCTGGTTTTATTACTTCATGGGCCAGGCTACAATTATATGATTTACTTGTGACTGTAGGACCTGAAGACGTAATTTATTGTGACACAGACAGTATTATGTTTACGTGTAAAAAAGATAGGGAACCTCCGTTAAAGCTTGGCAGCTATTTGGGTGATCTTACTGATGAAATTGAAGAAGGGTGGGAGTTTGTAACGTTTATAGGATTAGGGCCAAAAAATTATAGTATGCGGCTTAAAAATGCCGCAGGGGAATTTCGGAATATTTTCAAAATTCGGGGAATTACACTAAATGATAGGACCTCTCAAAGAATAAACTTTGAGAGTTTCTATGGATTAGTGACAGGAAATATTAATTGTACAATTATAGAAAATCCAAATAGTATTGTGCGTAAACAGGGCTTCACTATCTTTTCACGTAAAGAGACAAAAACGCACCAAGAGGTAAACAAAAAACGTAAACGTATTGACGATACACAAAGTGACGAACCAATACCAAAGACAAAAAGTTTACCTCATGGATATGTACAATAATAATTTTAGCTTGGCTTATAAGTGATTGTTTTTATTTATTTATTTATTTATTTTTTAACATTAGAGTATCACTATTTTATTTATTTATTTATTCCATCGTTTGCTGTGCAAACTTATAAATTGTAAACCAAAGTATACATTTCATTCTAGTCATTCATTTATTCTAGTCATTCATTCATATTCTAGTCATTTCAAGCTTTAATATTTATTGTTTAACTTATTTTTTAATTTATTTTTAATTTATGTTGTTAATTGTGTGAGTGAGTGAGTGTGTGAATGAGTGTATATAAAGTAAAGTATCTATTGTATGCATTCAGTTTAATACAAGATGTTAAAGTTTCAACATCCATCAACCATTTTAATTGCTGGTCCTTCACGTGCAGGTAAAACATGTTTTGTAAATCGATTATTAAATGAACGTGATCAAATGTTTACTATGAAATTTAATGAAATTGTTTGGTGTTATGGTGCAGTCATACCAAATTTAGATGCAAGTTCAGAAATTCGATTTATAGAAGGAATTCCAGATATGAATAATTTTGAAATACAAGAAAATTCATTATTAATATTAGATGACTTAATGTCTGAAACCAATGGTGATGTTGCAAACTTATTTACAAAATATGCACATCATAAAAAATTAACAGTAATATTTATTGTTCAAAATTTATTTCCAAAAGGAAAACATGCTCGTGATATAAGTTTAAATGCACATTATATTATAGTATTTAAAAATCCTCGTGATAAATTACAAATACAATATTTAGCAAGACAAATTATGCCACGATATAGTAAACAAGTTGTGAATGTGTTCGAAGATGTAACACGTGAACCTCACACTTATTTGTTATTTGACTTGACTCAAAAAACAAATGATGCATTACGATTACGTACAAATATTTTTCCTAATGAAACACTGCATGTATATGCAAATGTAAAAGACAGTAATTCAGTCGTTTACGTTTAGTTTAGTTCAAGATGTTGAAGGTGAAACAACACTTTGATACTCTCCGTGCTTTGTGCAAATGCAAAAGCGCAAAGCGAAAACAAATTATACGACATGCATCTGGTGATTTAATACGTACTATTTCACAAGTTGCTAAAAACACAATAAAAGGAAACATTCCGTTGAATTCGCGTCAGAAGCAACGTTTACGTAGACATAAAAAGATCTTGCGTGCTTTATCTGCACAGCGTACAGCACTTAATAAGAAAAAGAAAATTTTATTGCAGAAAGGTGGTGCATTTTTACCATTAATCTTAGGACCATTACTTGGTGCAGTAGCAAGTAGTTTGTTTGGAAGATAAGTATGTCGGAATTTCGTAAAATGATATTAGTGCCTGAAAATGCAATGCAACAAATGCATGCAAATATAAAATCAATAGATTCACATCAATCGCGTTTAGACGAAGAAATGAATAGTATTTTACAACGTCGTAATCTTAGTATTGAAGAAAAATGGAAATTGTATCAGCAAGCATTACAACAATATTTAAATTATACTTCATCAGTTTCACAAAATCCAATTACATTACCTATTATTGAAAAAGATGTTCCTCAAACATCATCATCATTATCTCAAGAAGAAGAAAAAAATAATTCTATTTTACCCTTTGTATCAGACATTTTACAATCAGTACCAAAAACACAACGAAGGAAAACAGATCTATTATTAAAACAGTTAACAAGTTCTGATAAAATTCATTGGGATCAATCAGGAACAGTACGTATTCAAGGAAAAATAATACCAGGTTCTAATATTATTGATTTAATAAATGATGTTGTTCGTACACGAAAATATTCAAGAAATCCTATAGGCATTCACGAGTTTAAAAATTTATTGGATGATCTTAATGTACCACGTGAATTTATTTCTACTCCTATAGTAAAATCACATAGCAAAATTAAAAAATCACAAAGTCCAACACTAGTAACAAATATTTTTAAAAACTGGAAAGAATATAAAATGTAAATAAAAAATGGGAAAATTGTCAAAATTATATTATGATTATACGAATCCTGCTTCTTTATCAAGTATTAAAACATTACAAGGAAAAACAAAATTATCAAAAAAGAAAATTAAAAATTGGTTAGCATCTCAAGATGCATATACATTACATGCACCAGCACGTAAAGTATTTGAACGTAAACAATATTATGTTAGTGCACCAAATGAAACATTACAAATGGATTTAGCAGATATGCAAAATATTGCAAAGTATAACAAAAATTATAAGTATATATTATGTTGTATCGATATTTTTTCACGCTATGCGTATTGTGTTCCCTTAAAAACAAAAACAGGTCCTGAAATGGCAAAAGCAATCAAAAAAATTTTAAAAAATTTTAAACTACCCGTGTTTAATGTACAAACGGATTTAGGTACAGAATTTTATAATCAACATGTAAAACGTTTATTTAAAGAATACGAAATTAATCATTATAGTGTACATTCAGAAATTAAATGTGCATTAGCTGAACGCTTTATAAGGACATTAAAAGAAAAATTGTATCGTTATTTTACGGCTAAAAATACATACCGTTATATAGATGTCTTAGATCAATTTGTAAAAAATTATAATCATTCGTATCATAGTAGTATTAAAATGGCACCGGCAAATGTAAATTACTCTAATGTTGATCAAGTTTTAAATACGTTGTACGGTGATAAAACGAATAAAAAGAAATTAACATGTAAATTTCAACCTGGTGATTATGTGCGTGTTAGTAAATATAAACATAAATTAGAAAAGGGATATTTACCAAAATGGTCACAAGAAATTTTTATTGTTGATAAATGTATTCCGACAAATCCTATTACATATAAATTAAAAGATTGGAATGATGAGGAAATTAAAGGAATATTTTACACAGAAGAATTACAAAAAGTAAATGTAAATTCAAACAAAACATTTTTAATTGAAAAAGTACTAAAACGAAAAAAAGATATGATGTATGTAAAGTGGTTAGGATATCCATCAAGTATGAATTCATGGATTAAAACAAATTCTGTTCAGTCTTCAAAATGAGTTCAATGATAGAACATGATTTCTATGTTACTCTTCCTTCAAATGCTAGTACTGAAATTTTTACTAATAATACAACTTCTTCATTTATAGTAAAGTTAGCACAACCTATTCACTTAAGTGAAGGAGAATGGTATGTTGCCTTAACGCAACTTAATGTTCCTTTTAGTTTTTATAATGTAGGTAAAAATGAAAAAATTGTAATTGAAACCATCGTTAATGATGAACTTGAAATTGTAGATGTTGATATTACACCAGGATACTATACTTCTATTTCATCCATTTTAGAAATGATTCCTGAAGAATTACGAATGTTAAAATATTATAAAAATAAAAATCAAGTTGGAATTAGACATTCTTTAAAATTGAAAGATTTTTGTGTTATTGCAATGACACGCGGATTGCAACATTTACTTGGATTTATAAATGAAAATACAACAGAGTTTACAGATGCTGTTTTTGTAAAACCAGTTAATGAAGATGTTCCAACCGTAACACGTGCAAAATTTTCATGCAATTTAGAATATAATATACCAAACGTTTTTAATGTATGTGTTGATATTGTAAAACAACAAGAAAATATTGGACCAGTACTTCGTAAAGTTAGTGCCTATAATATTGAGCACGGAGATGTAAAATGTTTTCTATTTCACACACCACAATATGTTAAAGTTGTAAAATCTTATTTTAATACGATTGAAGTAAACTTAAAAGATGAGCACGGTTTAAAATTGCCATTTGAATTTGGAACTTCAAACTTAACACTTCACTTTAAACGAAAATGATTTCTGAAAGTATTGATGATAGTTTTTACATTACACTTGTATCAAACGCAAGTACTGATGTATATCCTACAAATAGTCCAACACATTTTATTAATCAACTAAAAAATAATATTCAATTATCAGAAACCGATTGGCATGTAGGATTAAGTGAACTACATGTTCCTTTAACATGTTATAATGTTAACGATGGAGAAAATGTTATGTGGTATAAAATAAAAAATGAAGAAGCACAAAAAGGTAAAATTGTAAGTGGATATTATCACTCTGCACATCATATCATTGATGAATTAAATAAAATATCAAAAGATATAAAATTTTCTATATCAAATATTGTACAAGTAGATTGTAGTGATCGTGTTGAATATGCCTTATTATCAGCAACATTAGCAATGCAATTAGGACTTCGTCAACATAAAGATCTTGTTTTGTATAAACGTGGATTTAAACAACCATATGTTGATATTGGATATCCTCATCAAATTTTTATTTATACTGATATCATACAATATCAGTTTTTAGGTGATACAAAAGCACCTTTATTACGTATTGCAACAATATCAAATGTAAAATACGGTAAAGTAAAAACATTAACATTTCAAGATATTCATTATCTTCCACTTGCAAAGTTTTCATTTAACAGTATTGAAATACTATTAAAAGACCATGCAGGACGAAATTTGCCATTTCGTTCTGGGACACTAAGTGTTACACTTCATTTTAAGCGCTCTCCTAATAAAAAGTAATTAATCAATTAATTATATTTTAAAAATGAAATTTAGACGACATTACGGACATGGTATCCCATACTTTTCAGGACCTGTATATCAACGGGGACATGGTATAGGTAGTTTCTTTCAAGGATTATTTCGTTTTGCATTACCATTTCTTAAACAGGGTGCAAAAACTTTAGGCCGACAAGCATTACAAACGGGAATACAAGTAGCGGGTGATGTATTAGAAGATAAACCATTTAAAGAATCTGTTCGTGCACGTGTAAAAGAAGCTGGTGAAACATTAAAGACAAAAGCTGCTAACAAAGTTGGTCAGTTATTAACTGGAAGTGGTAAGAGACGGCCACGCAAGCGTAAAGCTCCGGCAATTGTTCGTTTTGGACCTCCAACTAAACGTAAGCGTACAAACAAAAGCAAAAGCAAAAGAAAAGTAAAAAGAAAAATAAGTCGTGTTACAGATATATTTTCATAATGGCACTACTTAATTCAAACAGTGTTGAATGCTGTACCAATGATTTCGATTTATTTAGTACTCCAATGACACAAACTGCAATTGAATCTTGCTTTAATGCTGAATACCGTCCAATTTCAACATTAAGTTCTGATGGACCTATTGAATTTTTTATTCCCGGTGAAACAGGAGAATTTATTCATACTGCATATCTTTATCTTTACGTACGTTGTAAAATTACAAAACCTGATGATACACCATTAGCTGACACTGATGTTGTAGCACCAACAAATAATTTCCTACATTCGTTATTTAGTCAAATTGACATTTCATTAAATGATAAATTAATTACTTCTTCATCAGGATTTTATCCTTATCGTGCGTACCTTGAAACATTATTAAATTATTCCCGTGATGCTTCTGATACACATTTGAAATTAGGTATGTGGTATAAAGATACCGCTAAACAATTTGATACCATAGGTAATGCTAATGTAGGTTTTCAACAACGTGCTAATTATATTAAAAATAGTAAATCGTTTGAAATGTATGGTCGTCTGTATACAGATATTGCTGGATTACCAAGAGCACTTGTAAATAAAGTAGGTCTTCGTATAAAATTACATCGTAGTAAAGATGCTTTTTGTTTATTATCTCCTGTAAATACTTCTTATAAAGTAAAACTTGAAGATGTTACTCTACATATACGTCGCATTGATGTTGCACCTCATTTGGCAATGGAAATCAATACTAATATGAATCATGAAACAGCAAAATATCCCCTTACAAGAGTACAAACAAGATCGTATACTATTCCTGCAAACGTTAATTCATACAATCTTGATAATATTTTTCTGGGTAACGTACCTAAAGGTGTTGTTATCGGGTTTGTTTCCAATTCGGCATTTAATGGAAAATCTGAACTAAATCCATTTCATTTTCAACACTTTAACGTTAACAAACTGCAGCTACAAGTTGGATCAAAATCTTTTCCTCCCAGTCCCCTCACCCCCGATTTTAAAAACAATTTGTACCTTCTAAGTTACCATTCTCTGTTTTCCGGTACTGGTTTATATTATAAAGATGATGCACATACTATTACTCCTGAAGAATATCCACACGGCTATACTCTTTATGCATTTATTCTATCACCTACAGCAACATTAGATGACTGCACTTGGGACCTTGTGCGTGATGCGCCTGTAAATATTAAAGTTTCCTTTTCTGAAAATTTAACTGAGCCTATAACATGTATTGTTTACGCTCAGTTTGATTCTTTAATTCAAATTGATAAAGATAGAAATATATATACTGATAATACTTTTTAAAAGTATCATTTTAATAAAAGAAGTATAACTGTTCACTTCTAAGCATATGAATTACATGTGTCCTACTGGTACAAAGTGTGTTAAACATTGTATATTGTAATATTTGTGCTTGATTATTCAAAGAGCTCATAACAAGGTATCATACTATGAAGTTTGTCAAAAGTATTTTTTATGCGTTAGCACCATTCATCGTTATTGGAAAAGTTATAAAAAAATCTGTCATGAATATTTTAAACATGTTATTTCGTTTTATGAAAATATTCCATATACTCCACTAGGTCTTCCAACATATACGCGTATAAAGTGATGTAAAGTGAAGTGAAGTGATGTGAATTTAAAAAACAAAAGTTATGTACACGGATGATTTAATAAAAGTGTTACTTCGTGATAAAGTTACTGGTGCAAATGTACATGGCATTTATCCTATTGATAGAATACCAAAAACTGTGCAACCACCGGCTGGACTTATTATAAATTTAAGCAATTCATCTTCAAGTGGAACACATTGGGTGTGTGTATTCATTGATGAAAATCAAAGAGGATACTATTTCGATAGCCTAGCATTACCATTTCCAAAAGAAATAAAAACTTTTTTAAATAAAAATTGTAAAATATATTTTACAAATAGTTCCGCATATCAAGATGATAATTCAATCTTGTGTGGACAATTTGTGTTGTACTTTCTGCATCATATTGTACGAAAGAAAAGCTTTAACGAATGTTTAAATTTGTTCAAAACAAATAATCTTAAACAAAATGATAAAATTGTATTCAATCATGTATCCAATATAATGAAAAAGAAAAAACAAGTAGATTAGTTTAATAAATTTTTTTTTATTTACAATTTAAAATCTTGTATTTTTATTTACAAGAACATATCATATATCCTTTTTACAACTTTGCAAATGCATTAGTTAATGTTATAGTACGTTGAAACTTCCACCAATAACATAACTGTTGTGCATTACGAAATGCACATCCTGATTTTTTATCAAGTTTAATATTTTGTTCATGAAAAGCACAATAATCATTAAATACGTTTGCTTGCATTGTGTTTAATGGTGGACACTGTTTACTTTCCAAATCAATAACATTAGCTAGTGCAAAAATATTTTTAATCCAAAGTGTTTTTTCTGCACCTTTACAATAAAAGGTTGCATCTTGTTTACAAAGTTGATATATAAGGTTACGTATGTGTGATACAGTATAACCGCATTTATCATTCCAAGTTAATCCATGTAAGTTTAATGTTAACCATTCAATTTGTTTTTGACAACCTAATGGAAGTACATTGTATTCTACTGGTGATTTTATTAAACAATGCAAATTTACTGTATCATCACACGCAGTTAAACAAAATTCACGTATAATAAATTCATTATTTGAAATCTTAAAACCTTGTATGTCAATAATGTATTCATTAACACATGGTGAAATTTTATGTTTACGATCTAAGAAAAATGGTATAATTTGTCCAACAAATTCGGTGTTCTTTAAACAATCACGCACTTTGCGTGTAAAGTTTATACTTGAAATTTCACTATGGTGTTCTTCAAACACTTCAAATAAATCAATAAGAGTTATATCGTTGGATAAATATCCTACAGCAAAAGTTCCAATATCATGATGAAATAAACATTGATGTTCAAGATGCATCAAACATTGTTCACAAGAAATATTATTATTAAAGCGTAAGTATGCACTTATAGTTTTTAAAACACAAACTTCACTAATATGTTCTTCACTACATGATACACAAAAATTATTTTCAAAATACATTATGTACAGTACGTTTTCTTAACACACTTCACTATAGTCGTTCGATCTGTCTTTTTCAAGAAAAATACTTAAAAGTTCTTTTCGTACATTCACATCCACTGATAGTTCACCAAATGTAATATTAAAATAATCTCTTGTTAATGGTGTAATAACTGTATGTGTTTCTGCATAAATGTCAAATAATTCCTCCTGTACACGCGGATTCACTAACAGAGACCAAACACGAATGTCTAAAACGTCGTCATTACAATAAAAACATTCATGAGACCATTCGCATGTATCATGCCAATAACATGCATAGCATATTAAATAGTCATTTGGTTTCCATTTCAATATGCAATCTCTTACACAGTTCACATCCACATAGTTAACACCACATTCACAGTTCCAACTTAATTCTGATAAATCAGATGAACATGGCGGCGTATCCACATTTGATACCACTTCGTCATTTGATTCCGCCTCAAAATCTGAGTTATCTTGCGAAAATTCATACACTTCATTATCTATTCCCGCCTCACTATCACTTGCATAAACTTTTATATTATCGTTTTCATATCTTTCTAATTCATTTTCATCAAATGTACAATCTGGAGAATCTGGATATTCATTCTCACCGTCTAACTTATGCTTCACATCAACGTCTTCTACAAACTGACGGTTCTCCATCGCTAACAAAACTATACATGCCTATTTTTTAAAACCAATATTTAAATAAAAATTTCAAATGACGTCACGCGCTCGCGCCCGCGCACGCGTGTATTTTCCGTTCGCGCCCCCGCGCCTTCCCGCGCCGCGTCCGCGTTTCCGCCGCCGCCGGGTTAAAAACTCTTTTTATAACAATCCGCTATTGTTCAGCACCTAAATTATTATTCTTTAACGCATACAGCTGCAAGGTTTCTCTTTTATTATTTTATACATACACCTGCCAGGTTTCTCTTTTATTATTCTTTATAACAAACTACCCTTTGTTCAACAAGTTTTCCAAAGTTTTTTAAAATCATTTATCTTTTCAACTTTGACATCTTTTATTATTCTCTTTTGTGTCAGTACTATACATACAATAGTACAACAACCATTACCTGTCATCATATGTCATTTAAACAATCGTGTATTTCTATAGCACTATACTATCTACCCATTGTCTCCGGGCGCCCCACTGATGCTTCACTATTACGAATACAATAGGTAATTGTCTGCAATCCATTGTTCTATTACCACACACGAAGGTTACATATCCCAATACGACTACTATATATATATATATATATATAAAGTGTGTGTGTGTGTATTAAAGAATAAATGTCGACTAAAGTGTGTTGTACACTAGTAATAATACGCGTGAAGTTTCGCAAGTCTTCCGGGAGCCGAATTCACTAAATTCGACGAGCGTGTTTCCTGCCTTAAACCTACGCAACACGATTTGAGAATTGAATATATAATATTATCTACTTATTGGTATTTTATAACTATTTATTTCAATTAGAAATGTAGCACTCACATGCTTATCTGTGGCTTTTCATGTCTGCTTTTACAGTAGTATTTTAGAGATAAATTAATTTAAAATGTAGTTCAAAAATATTAATGCTTGCGAAAGAAAGTTATTTAAACATACATCAAGTATTATTAAATTCAGATAAGAAAATGCTTCTTACTTCATAATTTATATAAGACCGTCGCAAACCACATCTAACACGCACTTCGAAAATCTACTTCGGAGTTACGCAAACATCTCGCACAACAAATCCCTCCCTGTTCCTCCTATGAAGCGCTTGAGTTATCAGCACAGAGCTTAGATGCTCCTTCCTATTTTCTTTTCTCCCGTCTGCCACAGGTAAGTAGAAATACGTAGTTTCCAATGACGGCAAAAGTGTAGTTGCATCGTACGTAAAGGCAGGCGTTTAAAGGACTGTTCTGTGACGCCGGTGAATGCTAGAAAGAGCCAAACCAGAATGTGTCAACAGCGGGTAACATCAAGCATTTCATGAACACGAATCAAGTTGCAGGCTCCTTATTACAATTTTTTATTCGGTCTTTCCTGAATTGTATACAGGAACGTGAGTTTGTGACTAGAATATAAAGCCACCCCTGCGCACAATTATTCCGGGAATTCCAAGGCGGTGTTAAGTTTCAGTTGCTAAATCTCCAGAAGCACACATCGACTAGTCCTTAAAATGGTGCCATCGAATCGATTGCACCACCATTATCAATCGATTCCACTACTGTCGAGGGATAGAATCGAGGAAGTTTTGGCGATCTAAGAAATGAATGAATGTATACTTATGTACACATTGCTTCGTCAGTTGGACGTCTGGAACATTGCCTGTCGTCGACTGACCCTCTTCCCCGGAACTTCTAAAGTAAATTAAATGTATTTAATTCTAAAGGAAGTAAGTGCCAATGTTTGATATTTATTTTCAATTTTTTCACAGAATCCCATCTTCCACCTTCCATTGGGGGTTGACAATTTCAATTTTTTTGAAAATTTTAATTTTTTTTTATTTTTGAATGGAATTGAGTGGAAAAATTTTCTTTTAGTGAGACAAAGAAAATATTTATATTCATTTTTTTTCATAAAAATGCATCTTTTAACTAAAAGGTTTTTTTATTTTATTTATTTATTTATTTTTTTTTTTGAAGTAGGTAGGAGATACAATAAGGAAACGAAATAAAAGATTATTTAATTAATAGCAATTTTTTGTAACGCAATATTTACAATTTTACATCAATGTTTAAAAAATCACCACAATGCATTGGTGCTCAGAAAGTAGTATACACCAATTCTTTTACCAACTTATTGGCTGAAGCCTTTCTTTGTTTCGTGAATGTACTCTTGCTTTAATGAAGCCATCTCTTCTATTCAAGCCAAATACAGATACAAAAGCTTCCGTCACTAATCTGACACACCTCTCTATTGCTTAAGTGTGATAAGGATATGACAAATTCAAGAATTTTCTCTGAACAGTTCATTATGACACTTTTGATATCTTCAACGTTCAAGTGCTGTACCTAGGTAGTATTGGAGGAGAGGTAATGTTGTTTTCTTGTGAGTTGATCAAATCGATATATTAATCAGCGTCAAAGTTAAGTTTTGGTACTTTGAACAGCCGAATATGTTTGTGATCTTTAGTTTTAGCATTCAAAATCTGTCTAAGAGCAAGTTTTCTAACGAAAAGACGATTATCACATAACATGCACAACAGATTGCTCTCTGGGTGTGTAAAAATATGAATTGCGTTGGATCACAGGATCTACGAATGATACTTTTTAACTCTTCATTTAAGACCGACTTAGCTTGATGGTTTGAAGAACATACTCTGCTCCATTTTTAACTAACGGCTTGAATTTTATTTGAAACCACACTGGGGCATAAACGTTTAAAATAAATGTCACCAGCCCCTTTACATTTGCATCGGGATTATCTGTGGCGAAGACGTAAAATCCTACTTGCCAAAGTGAGCCATCTAGAGTGGTTGAATTTTCCCGGTGATCGGTACAAGTTATTGGGGAAAACGCCTGAGGAAACTGCATTATATATTTCATACAAGTACTTCTGTTCTGTACTCAAATCACTACAGTTGACAGAAGGTAGCACACACTCTATTTGTTCATATTTTATGATCGGCGAATTGTCACGCTCTTGTATTTGTTTTCCCAATGGACTAGCAAAACCTGTCGGACATGTTGCTTGTTCATCAATATGTTGGAAGACATGGAGCAGAACATGTTCTTCAAACCATCAAGTTAAGTCAGTACTTAAATGAAGAGTTAAAAAGTATCGTAGATCCTGTGGTCCAACATAATTCATTTTTTGCACACTCAGAGAATATTCTGTTGTGCATGTTATGTGATAATCCTCTTTTTGTTAGAGAACTTGCTCTTAGACGGATTTTGAGTGCTAAAACTAAAGATCACAAACATATTCGGCTGTTCAAAGTACCAAAACTTAACTTTGACGCTGATGAATATATCGATATGATCAACTGGCAAGAAAACGACATTACTTCTCCAATACTACAGCACTTGAACATGGAAAATATCAAAAGTGTCATAATGAACTGTTCAGAGAAAATTCTTGAACTTCAATCATATCCTTGTCACACTCAAGCAGTAGAGAGGTATTTCAAAGTAATCACGGAAGCTCCTGTATTTGTGTTTGGCATGAATAGGAGAGATGGTTCCATTAAAGTAAGAGAAGATTCACAAACATCAATGGCATAATTTGAAACAAAAAAAGATTTCAGCCAATAAGTTGCTAAAAGAATCGGTGTATACTACTTTCTATGAACTAATGCATTGTGGTGATTTTTTTAAACATTAATGTAAAATTGAAATATTGCGTTATAAATATTTTTGCCATTAAATGAAAACATTTCCATCCTATTCCATATCGGTGTTCCATGGTTTGGATTTTTCGGGACTTTCGAAGTTCTCAGCCCCCGATGGGGACGGAGGATGGGATTCTGTGAGGGGCTTGAGAATGAATGTTTTCTTGGTCTCACTAGGGAGAAGCTTTTCCACCCTATTCCAGATGAAAGTACCAAATTTAATTTTTCGGAATTTTTGAGGATTTCAACCCCCAGTAGACGCTGGAAGAAGAAACTATGAAAAACTTGAAAATAAATATTTTCTTAGTTTCACCAAATGAAAAAACCCTCCACCCCATTCCAAATGAAAACTCCAAAATTTAATCTTTCCAAAATTTTGAAACTTTCAACCCCCGATAGAGGGTGGAAGATTAAATTTTATGAAAAAATTGAAAATTTTTCTTGTCTCACCGAAAGGAAACTTTTCCCGACCATTCCAAATCGAAATTCCAAAATTGCTATATATATATATATATATATCGGGTGTTGCAAAATAAGTGTTACAACGCTTGGGAGGTGACTCCTGCCACTGAGACAAGAAAAAAAGTTCTCTTGAACTTTCCGCTATCGGACATAGTTTCGGATCTACAACGTGCCGAAAGCGTGGGAAAATGACTTTTGGACGCCAATAGTTCGGAAACTATCCAATGTAAAGAGAGCGGGTAAAAAATTCACTGAAGAAGTCATACCTGCTGTATTGAATTTTGCATGTTTCACAATCCTATCATGCACGCGCAAGGGATTCCCCAAAGTAACGTAGGGATTCCCGGATAATCCGTCAAATGAAAATTGGTCTAAATTGATATGAATTGATAGGGTTTCTACCAGGTAACAATAATTCGTTTGTATTAAGTCGATATCTGCAACAAATACAAAATGGCGGACACCTTCTTGCCCGTTGTGTGTGGTTGCATAATCGCCAGGTACGGATGCTGGCCAACAGTGACGTTCTGAGTATTAAGTGTATCGAATTTGTACTCAAATGCTCTAGAAAGACATCTGGAGTGTCGGTAAAGCACAACAGATGAAGCAGGGTGATCACATGTGTGGAAATACTTAACGAAAAATGCCCAGAAAAAATGTACTCATACTAAGTAAACGTGAGTTCAAAGCGTTGGAAATGTAAGGATTAGCATAAAGAACATGAAAGCCATTGCCAATTCACCAATAATATTCCCTTAAACCGATGCAATATGATCTGCACGGTTGCATACCAATAAGGGTGCAACAACTGAGGCCAAGTTGAAATTGTGCAAGGGGACTCACAAAGAAACTGGGTAAACTAAAGGAATGTCACTAGTGGGATCGCATGGTCGATATTGAAATGTGGCCAGTGTGTGTGTTGATATCGACATGTAGTTAATGGACAAATGTCAACATGTCCCACTACTGCGAAGACACCGTCCCACGTGCGAAAAATAGGAAAATAACTACTCGGGTCTTGAATCTGAGGCCGTGGGCTCCCAGTAGGATTGGAAACTGCGACCACACGATCGAAAGCGAGCGCTCTAGCCCTGAGGCTCGAGGAAGCCTCACTTTCTCTGTATTCATTTCTTTGAGGAGTACCCACTTTGTTTGGCAAGCGCTCTTGTACAGCCTCCCGACATGCTTGTGTGTTTCATGTTATTACTCCTACTGCACAGTTGTAAACAATCAGAGTTTTAAGACGTTTCTTTCTATTTCTCATGTCGTTTTATTTTCCATATGTATGGTGTTCCAGCTGTAGTGTTATGTGTGCTAAATTGGTTGATTTTCATCTTTGTATTGGCATGTGTACTGTGTATAAGACACGAATTTCTGGAGGTATTTTCCTATATTTTGAGTACACCGTATGTCCCAGAAGACGTGGGACATTATACAAGTTTGTTATTTTCATGCTCTATCAGAATTTGAACCATGGATTAAGAGATTTATTTTCATATGTGTCGACTGTGGGAAATGTCCCAAACAAAGAGAGTCATTGATACAATCGTGTTCTAGTTACGTTCTACCTAAAAGTGCACCAGATGTAATAGCAGAATGCACAACGTTATTTTCCTAGTTTTTCCAGGTGAGACGGTGTCCCAGCAGTAGTGGGACATGTTGACATTTGTCCATTAACTACATGTCGATATCAACACACACATTGGCCACATTTCAATATCGACCATGCGATCCCACTAGTGACATTCATTTAGTTTACCCAGTTTCTTTGTGAGTCCCCTTGGACAATTTCAACTTGGAATCAGTTGTTGCATCCTTATTGGTATGCAACCGTGCAGATCATATTACATCGGTTTAAGGGAATATTATTGGTGAATTGGCAATGGCTTTCATGTTCTTTACGCTAATCCTTACATTTCCGACGCTTTGAACTCACGTTTACTTAGTATGAGTACATTTTTTCTGGGCATTTTTCGTTAAGTATTTCCACACATGTGATCACCCTGCTTCATCTGTTGTGCTTTACCGACACTCCAGATGTCTTTCTAGAGCATTTGATTACAAATTCGATACACTTAATACTCAGAACGTCACTGTTGGCCAGCATCCGTACCTGGCGATTATGCAACCACACACAACGGGCAAGAAGGTGTCCGCCATTTTGTATTTGCTGCAGATATCGACTTAATACAAACGAATTATTGTTACCTGGTAGAAACCCTATCAATTCATATCAATTTAGACCAATTTTCATTTGGCGGATTATCCGGGAATCCCTACGTTACTTTGGGGAATCCCTTGCGCGTGCATGATAGGATTGTGAAACATGCAAAATTCAATACAGCAGGTATGACTTCTTCAGTGAATTTTTTACCCGCTCTCTTTACGTTGGATAGTTTCCGAACTATTGGCGTCCAAAAGTCATTTTCCCACGGTTTCGGCACGTTGTAGATCCGAAACTATGTCCGATAGCGGAAAGTTCAAGAGAACTTTTTTTCTTGTCTCAGTGGCAGGAGTCACCTCCCAAGCGTTGTAACACTTATTTTGCAACACCCGATATATATATATATATATATATATATATATATATATATATATATATATATATATATATATATATATATATATGATCGAAAATGACCGGTATCAGATAGAGATGCAGCAATAGTAAAAAGGGCTGACTAACGAAAAGTATTACTAATTTTTCTTATTTTAACTCAGCGATGCAGATAATTGACGCTAGTACATCATATAATTATTTAAACATGTATCCTTATTAAGTACAGTAAATAAACCATAGTAGCCTTAATTAAAAATAAAATCCGACAAAACAAATAATTTTTATTACCTTCTTAAAAGTGATCTGCTTTGGTCAGATTTTATTTTCAAATAAAGCCTAGCACTTCCAAAGCTAGGAAGAACAGCATTCAGATACGAAATATTTGAGTTTTACGTCCCACGATTATGCCGGCTAGGCTAAAGGAGAAAGTGGTGATGAGAAATGAATGAAATGGTGGAATCAAGAAAGTGGAAGGAAACGGGAGAACCCCGAAAAAAAAAACACGCACACAGTGTTTGTCCACCATAAAGTCAGACCTGTCAACCTGGGAGAAATTTTAGGCGGGAGGCTTCCTAGAAACTAGAATAGTAGCAACCATTGGAGGACGGATAGACTATCTGTCTCTCCTTCACTCACTCTCTCTTTCTTCCTCTCTCTCTCTCACACACACACACACACGCACGCACACGCACACGTGTAAACACAGCTCGGCCCTAAATTCGATCCGTTAATTTTTACTGTGAGTGACCAACACAAAATTGTCTAATGATGGGGAACAGGTGCCTATGGATGAGGAATAGGTACCCACTATTATTGTAGTTCAATGTATACTTTGTTTCAACCGAAAAATAAATTAGGTGAAATTTCAATGGTATTTTTTAAAAATAGAAAATGTATGTTAAGCGGTTACTTTCCCCCTTCCCAATTCCGCCTATGCGGGAGTTTGCTACTTCGTTGCGGAATAGCGGGAGTGAACGTCGAAAAGGGGGAGACTCCCGCATAATGCAGGAGAGTTGGTAGGTCTGCAAAATTCACTTCGCGCGAGCCGGGATCGAACCAGGGACCTCATGCACCCGAGATGAACGCTCTACCACTGAGCCACCGTGTCCCCGCATTCAGATATGGTATAGTATTTAATATAAATATATTAAGTACTGCAATATGTGAGAGCAAATTAGAATGTCTCGACATGTACTTCCAATTACTGAACACTTCGAAAATCCAGGGGGCAACTGCCTCCTGCTACGAATGACTACGCATTGCAGAGAGGGACTCTTGAATTCTTTTTTCCCCATTACGACCAATTAAAAGATGAAACTAGAACAAAAGGAATAGTGTTCAATTTTTATTAAACTGATGACATACAGAACAGACGCGGATTCCAGGAAGTTAGCAGAGGATGTTTAACATAATTTTCTTTGTAAGCAATCGCCTATTAACTGAAAGGGAACTTCCCGTTCATCAATCTGCAGTTTTCTTAATCTTACTTAACAGGAAAATGAGTCAGTATTTGTGCATATAAGCACTTTCTTCCGCTAGACAGATAACGTATGTTTTACAAAGATTATGCTGTACCAAAAGACAAGAGAAGTTTGTTTAAAAATATTTCTACACAGAACAAGGCCTCTTATTTTTATCTGAAAGTAATGCAAAAAAAAAAAAAAAAAAAAAAAGTGACGCAAAGATTACAATTACGATTGGAGACATTATTACGTCATTCGCATTCAATAGAAACATATTTGTCATTTAATCAAGAGAGTCTGCGATACCAACAGTCGGGTACATCTTTTTAGATAGATGAACCGAATGTCTTCAGATAGGGCAGTAAAATTAAATGAAATCTTTTAATTTTACGTCATTTTACCGGCTAGGCTAAAGGAGACAGTGATCATAAGAAATGAATGTAATGGCCGAATGAATAGTGGGAGGAAACGGGAGAACCCCGAGAAAATTCACGAACACGGTGTTTGTCCAACACAAAGCCCACTTGGATTGAGCTGGGATCGAACCAGGAACCCTACGCGCCAGAGGTGAACGCTCCACCACTAAGCCATCATGCTCCTTTAGATAGAGCAGATTACGAGTAAATAATGGGCACACATTTTACCCTGAAACTCGTAAACTACCTTGGACATTGGTTAATATTCTGTATAAACTGTTGAGAATGTTGCCCCCAAGGAAAGCCAAGCCAAAAAAAAGTCCCTAATTTGAACAAAGTCGTTTAAGCCGTTTTCGAAAAAAATAGTTTAAAAATGTATCCCAACAATAAACTACCTCTCCTGCTTTAACCAAAATAGCTTTTAACGTATTGTAGGACTGCTGCTATTGATAAATTGCGGACCACGAAAGAAAAAAAAATTTTGACAGTCACTTGAGAAATTTACCTCCACTACTGAACTACCCTTTGTGGCTTTATCCAAGAAAAAATATTCACATTAGAGGGATCTTGATGAAATATTAATATTAAATCGCGTGAGCAGTTTCTCTTAAGTTTTTTGACCCCCCCCCTCGCCCCTTCCCTCTGCACTTAACTATTCATTCTGATTTATTCCAAGAGAAATGACTGACTGAAGTATTGTAGTGTTCATATGTTTTTTTTTTTTCTTTTTAATTAAAATTTCAACGAACTAGCCTGAGCAGTTTATGAGACCGTTACAAAAAAAAAAAAAAAAAATCCCTTCTAAACTTTCCCCAGAAAAATAACTTACACATTATTATAGAGCTGGTCAGTGACGCAACTACGCTAGTTGCCGCCCGGGTCAAGAACTCGCCTTAGCCCCCCCCCCCGACCAACCAAACCAAAACGCTTCCCCAAATATTTGCCCAATTTTGAGCCCTTCCAGTCCAGCGCCCGCAGCACAACCCCTGTTTGACCCCTCCTAGTTACTTTACTGGAGCTGACAATGAAGTATGTATTTACGAACGATCAGCAAGACTGCCATAGCAGTCTTTTGACAAAATCCTTCTTGAAAACTTATTCGACATTATCGTTTCTTTTTCCGTAATAGCGAATACAAATAATTTACACAATAATTTAAGACTTTATGTGAAATAATTGTATATGAAATATAAACAGAATTATCTGTACAGTTTTTGATAATATAATATCGTTCTTTAAAAAAAAAAAAAAAAAAAAAACTATTCTTCCGTTTTAGGACTGATATAGGAAGAGAATTGTGTGATATAGAAATTATTTCTGTATTCGCTGACACCATTTTTACCACATTACATTGGCATCAGGGGTTCCTATCCCCATGAAAACCAGCGGCTGACTTCGTCCTCTCTCTTCCGATGAACTAAATAGCAAACTATATGCGAATCAAGTATCATAACTTGAGGGGGCGCCTGAAGTTCGCCCCCTCCCAGCACAGCGGGGTCCGCGGCATCGTTATCGCCGCCACTGCTCATGATACAATTCCCTTAATTCTATTGATAGATATCCCATCAAATAATAGATACTTTCAACTTCTCGGAGGGCACGATGGCTTAGTGTTAAAGATGTGCTAGGGATTCTAGTTCGATCCCAGGTGACTTTCTGGTCCACATCATGTTCATGAGTTTCGAGGTTCTACCGCTTCCTCCCACCCACTTTACTTAAACATCTGTCTCCTTTCGCTTAAAGGGCATAAATGTGAGACATAAAACTAGAAATATCATTTCATTTCATTTTCCAATAACCTCTTCATGCTACAGCATTTATTTACAGTGTTATTTATATCACATTTAATTTCATGTTCACTTACATTCCGTTCTTTACAAGTTAACGTTAGAAGGTCTGATAACATTAGCATTAGCTTATATTTGTATAATCATCCAAGAAAATTACTGTAGATGCTAAACTCCTACTTTTACTCTACTTTGCCAGTTACTTTACACAGTGTTCGCCTCTGGACCTTAATTCTTTGTATTAGTGCATCATAAGCCCGCCTATTGTAACAATATTAAAATAGAGTGCAATGGGTCTGATTATGCTCCAAGACTAAGGGAGACTGTGATAATAATAATGAACGAAGCAGTGGGATTAAGAAATTGGGAGGAAATCGGGGAACACAGAGAAAACCCACGCACACGGTGTTTGTCTACCACAAAGTTCACTTGGCGTGAGCTGTCATCGGACTAGGGACCCACGTAACAGAGTTGAGCACTCAACTACTGAGCCACTATATTCCAACTTATCTTTATAGTGTCTATGATTCTAAAGCAAACAGTAGATAAATTAAAGAAATGTACTCTTTCACACCTGACCTACAGTAGATACTATCTCCATATTCCTAGCTCCTATATACGGTAGCATGGAACAACGGTTCCTCAATAGCGGTCGTCTTATGTATTCGGCTTTGGATTGCAAGACAAGAGGTGATCCTGTGTTTCCCTCCCGTAGCTACACAATCCCCCTCGGAGTCATATCTCCGTTCATGTTCAGTGTAGCTTAGCAGCATATTTGCCAGGATTATTGGAATTCTCCCACCCCCCCCAAAAAAAAGCAGTGTTTCTTGAGGGGATTACGGATAAAATTCCCAATAAAAAAACTTTGAAAATATACTTCAAAACTTGGATTGAAATGATAACCTTAATGAAAATCATAATTAGTTTCTTCAATCGTGTTTTTCAGTTCACGCCTAGTTTCAAAATGACCTGTAAGTATACCCCACGCCGGGAAACTAAATTAGGCTCAGTAAACCGGAAGTAGTTAAATTTGGTATCGATCGATCTGCTTTGTCAAGCTGAATCGACTGATATATAGATTGTATATGTTTCGTTGCTGATTATACCCCACCCCCGGAAACTAAATTAGGCTCAGTAAACCGGAAGTAGTTAAATTTGGCATCGATCAATTTGTTTTGTCAAACTGAATCGATTGATATATAGACTGTATGTTTCGTTGCTGATTATACCCCACCACCGGAAACTAAATTAAGCTCAGTAAACCAGAAGTGGTTAACCGGAAGTAGTTAAATTTGGTATCGATCGATTTGTTTTGTCAAACTGAATCGATTGATATATAGATTCTATATGTTTCGTTGCTGATTATACCCCACCCCCGGAAACTAAATTAGGCTCAGTAAACCGGAAGTAGTTAAATTTGGCATCGATCAATTTGTTTTGTCAAACTGAATCGATTGATATATAGACTGTATGTTTCGTTGCTGATTATACCCCACCACCGGAAACTAAATTAGGCTCAGTAAACCAGAAGTGGTTAACCGGAAGTAGTTAAATTTGGTATCGATCGATTTGTTTTGTCAAGCTGAATCGATTTATATATAGATTGTATATGTTTCGTTGCTGCTTATACCCCACCACCGGAAACTAAATTGGGCTCAGTAAACCGGAAGTAGTTAAATTTGGTATCGATCGATCTGCTTTGTCAAGCTGAATCGATTGATATATAGATTGTATATGTTTCGTTGCTGATTATACCCCACCACCGGAAAATAAATTAGGCTCAGTAAACCGGAAGTAGTTAAATTTGGTATCGATCGATCTGCTTTGTCAAGCTGAATCGATTGATATATAGATTGTATATGTTTCGTTGCTGATTATACCCCACCACCGGAAACTAAATTGGGCTCAGTAAACCGGAAGTAGTTAAATTTGGTATCGATCAATTTGTTTTGTGAAACTGAATCGATTGATATATATAGTGTATGTTTCGTTGCTGATTATACCCCACCACCGGAAACTAAATTAGGCTCAGTAAACCAGAAGTGGTTAACCGGAAGTAGTTAAATTTGGTATCGATCGATTTGCTTTGTCAAGCTGAATCGATTTATATATAGATTGTATATGTTTCGTTGCTGCTTATACCCCACCACCGGAAACTAAATTGGGCTCAGTAAACCGGAAGTAGTTAAATTTGGTATCGATCGATCTGCTTTGTCAAGCTGAATCGATTGATATATAGATTGTATATGTTTCGTTGCTGATTATACCCCACCACCGGAAACTAAATTGGGCTCAGTAAACCGGAAGTAGTTAAATTTGGTATCGATCGATCTGCTTTGTCAAGCTGAATCGATTGATATATAGATTGTATATGTTTCGTTGCTGATTATACCCCACCACCGGAAACTAAATTGGGCTCAGTAAACCGGAAGTAGTTAAATTTGGTATCGATCGATCTGCTTTGTCAAGCTGAATCGATTGATATATAGATTGTATATGTTTCGTTGCTGATTATACTCCACCACCGGAAAATAAATTAGGCTCAGTAAACCGGAAGTAGTTAAATTTGGTATCGATCGATCTGCTTTGTCAAGCTGAATCGATTGATATATAGATTGTATATGTTTCGTTGCTGATTATACCCCACCACCGGAAACTAAATTGGGCTCAGTAAACCGGAAGTAGTTAAATTTGGTATCGATCAATTTGTTTTGTGAAACTGAATCGATTGATATATAGACTGTATGTTTCGTTGCTGATTATACCCCACCACCGGAAACTTAATTAGGCTCAGTAAACCAGAAGTGGTTAACCGGAAGTAGTTAAATTTGGTATCGATCGATTTGCTTTGTCAAGCTGAATCGATTTATATATAGATTGTATATGTTTCGTTGTTGCTTATACCCCACCACCGGAAACTAAATTGGGCTCAGTAAACCGGAAGTAGTTAAATTTGGTATCGATCGATCTGCTTTGTCAAGCTGAATCGATTGATATATAGATTGTATATGTTTCGTTGCTGATTATACCCCACCACCGGAAACTAAATTGGGCTCAGTAAACCGGAAGTAGTTAAATTTGGTATCGATCGATCTGCTTTGTCAAGCTGAATCGATTGATATATAGATTGTATATGTTTCGTTGCTGATTATACCCCACCACCGGAAACTAAATTGGGCTCAGTAAACCGGAAGTAGTTAAATTTGGTATCGATCGATCTGCTTTGTCAAGCTGAATCGATTGATATATAGATTGTATATGTTTCGTTGCTGATTATACCCCACCACCGGAAAATAAATTAGGCTCAGTAAACCGGAAGTAGTTAAATTTGGTATCGATCGATCTGCTTTGTCAAGCTGAATCGATTGATATATAGATTGTATATGTTTCGTTGCTGATTATACCCCACCACCGGAAACTAAATTGGGCTCAGTAAACCGGAAGTAGTTAAATTTGGTATCGATCAATTTGTTTTGTGAAACTGAATCGATTGATATATAGACTGTATGTTTCGTTGCTGATTATACCCCACCACCGGAAACTAAATTAGGCTCAGTAAACCAGAAGTGGTTAACCGGAAGTAGTTAAATTTGGTATCGATCGATTTGTTTTGTCAAGCTGAATCGATTTATATATAGATTGTATATGTTTCGTTGCTGCTTATACCCCACCACCGGAAACTAAATTAGGCTCAGAAAACCGGAAGTAGTTAAATTTGGTATCGATCAATTTGTTTTGTCAAACTGAATCGATTGATATATAGATTCTATATGTTTCGTTGCTGATTATACCCCACCCCCGGAAACTAAATTAGGCTCAGTAAACCGGAAGTAGTTAAATTTGGTATCGATCGATTTGCTTTGTCAAGCTGAATGGATTGATATATAGATTTTATATGTTTCGTTGCTGATTATACCCCACCACCGGGAACTAAATTAGGTTCAGTAAACCGGAAGTAGTTAAATTTGGCATCGATCGATTTGTTTTGTCAAGCTGAATCGATTGGTATATAGATGTTTTGTTGCTGATTATACCCCACCCCTGGAAAGTAAGTTAGGCTCAGTAAACCGGAAGTGGTTAACCGGAAGTAGTTAAATTTGGTATCGATAGATTTGTTTTGTCAAGCTGAATCGATTGATATATAGATTGTATATGTTTCGTTGCTGATTATACCCCACCACCGAGAACTAAATTAGGCTCAGTAAACCGGAAGTAGTTAAATTTGGTATCGATCGATTTGTTTTGTCAAGCTGAATCGATTGATATACAATTTGTATATGTTTCGTTGCAGATGAAACCCCACCCCTGGAAAGTACTTTAGGCTTAGTAAACCGGAAGTGGTTAACCGAAAGTAGTTACATTTGGTATCAATCGATTTGTTTTGTCAAGCTGAATCGATTTATATATAGATTGTGTATGTTTCGTTGCTGCTTATACCCCACCCCTGGAAACTAAATTAGGCTCAGTAAACCGGAAGTAGTTAAATTTGGTATCGATCGATTTGCTTTGTCAAGCTGAATCGATTGATATATAGATTGTATATGTTTCGTTGTTGATTATACCCCACCACCGGAAACTAAATTAGGCTCAGTAAACCAGAAGTAGTTAAATTTGGTATCGATCGACTTGTTTTGTCAACCTGAATCGATCGATATATAGATTGTATATGTTTCGTTGCTGATTATACCACACTCCTGGAAAGTAAGTTAGGCTCAGTAAACCGGAAGTGGTTAACCGGAAGTAGTTAAATTTGGTATCTATCGATTTGTTTTCTCAAGCTGAATCGATTTATATATAGATTGTATATGTTTCGTTGCAGATTAAACCCCACCACCGAGAACTAAATTAGGCTCAGTAAACTGGAAGTAGTTAAATTTGGTATCGATCAATTTGTTTTGTCAAGCTGAATCGATTGATATACAATTTGTATATGTTTCGTTGCAGATTAAACCCCACCACCGGAAACTAAATTAGGCTCAGTAAACCAGAAGTGGTTAACCGGAAGTAGTTAAATTTGGTATCGATCGATTTGTTTTGTCAAGCTGAATCGATTTATATATAGATTGTATATGTTTCGTTGCTGCTTATACCCCACCACCGGAAACTAAATTAGGCTCAGAAAACCGGAAGTAGTTAAATTTGGTATCGATCAATTTGTTTTGTCAAACTGAATCGATTGATATATAGATTCTATATGTTTCGTTGCTGATTATACCCCACCCCCAGAAACTAAATTAGGCTCAGTAAACCGGAAGTAGTTAAATTTGGTATCGATCGATTTGTCAAGCTGAATCGATTGGTATATAGATGTTTCGTTGCTGATTATACCCCACCCCTGGAAAGTAATTTAGGCTCAGTAAACCGGAAGTGGTTAACCGGAATTAGTTAAATTTGGTATCGATAGATTTGTTTTGTCAAGCTGAATCGATTGATATATAGATTGTATATGTTTCGTTGTTGATTATACCCCACCACCGGAAACTAAATTAGGCTCAGTAAACCGGAAGTAGTTAAATTTGGTATCGATCGATTTGTTTTGTCAACCTGAATCGATTGATATATAGATTGTATATGTTTCTTTGCTGATTATACCACACTCCTGGAAAGTAAGTTAAGCTCAGTAAACCGGAAGTGGTTAACCGGAAGTAGTTAAATTTGGTATCTATCGATTTGTTTTCTCAAGCTGAATCGATTTATATATAGATTGTATTTGTTTCGTTGCAGATTATACCCCACCCCTGGAAAGTACTTTAGGCTTAGTAAACCGGAAGTGGTTAACCGAAAGTAGTTACATTTGGTATCGATCAATTTGTTTTGTCAAGCTTAATCGATTGATATATAGATTGTATATGTTTCTTTGCTGATTATACCACACTCCTGGAAAGTAAGTTAAGCTCAGTAAACCGGAAGTGGTTAACCGAAAGTAGTTACATTTGGTATCAATCGATTTGTTTTGTCAAGCTGAATCGATTTATATATAGATTGTATATGTTTCGTTGCTGCTTATACCCCACCCCTGGAAACTAAATTAGGCTCAGAAAACCGGAAGTGGTTAACCGGAAGTAGTTAAATTTGGTATCGATCAATTTGTTTTGTCAAACTGAATCGATTGATATATAGATTCTATATGTTTCGTTGCTGATTATACCCCACCCCCGGAAACTAAATTAGGCTCAGTAAACCGGAAGTAGTTAAATTTGGTATCGATCGATTTGCTTTGTCAAGCTGAATCGATTGATATATAGATTGTATATGTTTCGTTGTTGATTATACCCCACCACCGGAAACTAAATTAGGCTCAGTAAACCGGAAGTAGTTAAATTTGGTATCGATCGATTTGTTTTGTCAACCTGAATCGATTGATATATAGATTGTATATGTTTCGTTGCTGATTATACCACTCCTGGAAAGTAAGTTAGGCTCAGTAAACCGGAAGTGGTTAACCGGAAGTAGTTAAATTTGGTATCTATCGATTTGTTTTCTCAAGCTGAATCGATTGATATATAGATTGTATATGTTTCGTTGCAGATTAAACCCCACCCCTGGAAAGTACTTTAGGCTTAGTAAACCGGAAGTGGTTAACCGAAAGTAGTTACATTTGGTATCGATCGATTTGTTTTGTCAAGCTGAATCGATTTATATATAGATTGTATATGTTTCGTTGCTGCTTATACCCCACCCCTGGAAACTAAATTAGGCTCAGAAAACCGGAAGTGGTTAACCGGAAGTAGTTAAATTTGGTATCGATCAATTTGTTTTGTCAAACTGAATCGATTGATATATAGATTCTATATGTTTCGTTGCTGATTATACCCCACCACCGGAAACTAAATTAGGCTCAGTAAACCGGAAGTAGTTAAATTTGGTATCGATCGATTTGCTTTGTCAAGCTGAATCGATTGATATATAGATTTTATATGTTTCGTTGCTGATTATACCCCACCACCGGGAACTAAATTAGGTTCAGTAAACCGGAAGTAGTTAAATTTGGCATCGATCGATTTGTTTTGTCAAGCTGAATCGATTGGTATATAGATGTTTCGTTGCTGATTATACCCCACCCCTGGAAAGTAATTTAGGCTCAGTAAACCGGAAGTGGTTAACCGGAAGTAGTTAAATTTGGTATCGATAGATTTGTTTTGTCAAGCTGAATCGATTGATATATAGATTGTATATGTTTCGTTGTTGATTATACCCCACCACCGGAAACTAAATTAGGCTCAGTAAACCGGAAGTAGTTAAATTTGGTATCGATCGATTTGTTTTGTCAACCTGAATCGATTGATATATAGATTGTATATGTTTCTTTGCTGATTATACCACACTCCTGGAAAGTAAGTTAAGCTCAGTAAACCGGAAGTGGTTAACCGGAAGTAGTTAAATTTGGTATCTATCGATTTGTTTTCTCAAGCTGAATCGATTTATATATAGATTGTATATGTTTCGTTGCAGATTATACCCCACCCCTGGAAAGTACTTTAGGCTTAGTAAACCGGAAGTGGTTAAACGAAAGTAGTTACATTTGGTATCGATCAATTTGTTTTGTCAAGCTTAATCGATTTATATATAGATTGTATATGTTTTGTTGCTGATTATACCTCACCGCCGGGAACTAAATCATTCCCCGAAATCAATCCACCGGCCGCCACTGTTTTAAAGCCTGAAACTACTGGATCTACTGCAGCATAGAGACCTATGCTAACCTGAACTAACTTAAACTAACCTAAAATTTGTAAAAATAAGTAAAATTCTATCATTTAATGGAAAATTATGCTGGACTCCTACACTAACATAATGTAACAAAAACTAACCTTATCTAACCTAAACTATCTTAACCTTACCTAAACTAACCTAATGTGAACAGAAATTACCGAAATTGTAACATTTTTGGAAACAATTGCTGAACCCCTTCTGTTAAACCTTAGCCCCCTAAATTCTACCGGCCCCCCTACATTTTTGGGCTGGCTACGGTCCTGGGCAACTGCTCCCCTTGCCCCTCCTGTATAACTATGAAACATTGGTGCAGATTGAGGATGTGAACACAAAATAATTAAATAATAATAATAATAATAATAATAATAATAATAATAATAATAATAATAATAATAATACTTATTATTATTATTATTATTATTATTATTATTATTATTATTATTATTATTAGTATTAGTATTAGTATTAGTATTATTATTATTATTATTTAAATTATCACAAGCCGCTCAGTTCCGAGGACTGAATTCCCTTGTTTCATCCCCGCATTAAGTGAATCCTACAGCCTACTGACTTACCTGAACTCTCCTGCACAGTTTGTAGTATTTACAATCCCAATGGGTATCTGCCTGTCTTCTAGAAATGGAACTGTTATTTTCAAATAAACTGGCGCATCTTTGAACTCATGGAGGTACTGAGATGCATTGAAATGTTGTAGTTCTTTCTTATTTACATCCACGTAAAAAGCATACGCATGATGCATTGCCACACAATGAGAAGTAGTATTCTTTACATTACTTCCACTTGCTAACACATAAAACTGAATAATAAAATGCATATATTGATCCGTATTGCTCGCGGTCGCTAGCAACATTTCGCACGAAACAGTGGCATTTCTAACATCACGTTGTTCGAGTGAACAGTTGTACAAAGTTTCGAATTCCATTTGCTGGATAGACGGACACGTATAATTTAAAATATCTATGAAGTCGTTTTTTAACGAAGTATTGCATTCTATATTAGTCTGTAACTGAAGAAACACACTACAGCAAAATATGATAGCCCAATTTGCACGTTGCTTAAACATTGTAGCACGTTGCTCTCAGTCTTGAGATGAATACACAAACGAATGGTGACCTCGAGACTGCGTGTAGAAATATATTTCCGTTCATTACGTCACAGTCACATGCTGAGTGAAGTAGTGATGCTCAAGCATCGATTTAACCGTCGGGAAGTTCCCGAATTTTTCCTGATTCAAGGTTCGAGGGTTCAAGGTTCAAGGTATTTTCCTTCCCTTCTCCTCGGAAGTTTGGATCCTGGAAAAAAAGAAAAAAAGTAAGTACTGTTTTTTTTTTTTTTTTTCTCATTTAACGTTTTCCATTTTCTTTTTCCACCAAAATTCAAGAAGTTCTTTGGTTTTTTCCATTTCTTTCTCACTTAGTTCCCTTCCATTTACATTAAAGCCTAGCCTCCAAGCTAATTTAACCAAATTTCCTTCCTCTTTCATTTCATCGATCCATTTCCATTTTTCCCTGATTTTTTGGGTTTCTTCACATTTTAACAATATGTGTTCTAAAGTTTCATCTTCTTTAAAACATAATTGACATTTTTCATTCACTTCTTTAAATTTTTTCAGTCTTACCCCTGTTTCAAGGCTCCCTGACCTGGCTTTGAAAAGTAAAATGCTTCCTAAATCATTGTTCATGTAATTTATTTTCTCATAACTCTTTTTATGTGTGTATATTCCTTTTAAACTGCTCTTCTTAACAACTGTGCACGCAGAGCTTCCAACTCAGGATCAAATTCACGTACATTTTCTTATTTTCACGTTCCTTTAATAGTATTGAATTTATAATCAGCAGCAACCATTTAAGCAATACGACGAGCACATGGGAGTGAAAATACGTACTTGATCGTTTACCTTTAATAAGAAATGTCTTTGGTTCAAACCCAGGCTATCTAGGGTGACCAGATTCTGACAAGCGAAAAGTAGGACACAAATAAAATAGTATATAATAGTATACACAAATATAATAGTTTACTGCGTCGGCAACACGTAAGTCTTTATTCCACTTAACGTTATCCTGAAGTTAATCCTTCATTTTTGTTATTTAAAAGAAAAATAGCGAACGAATATATTGAAGGAATTCAACACAACTCCAAATGCTTTAGTGAATGACAAGGTGGTTTATTTTTATGAACGTAAAGTGAAACTTGGCTAAATATTTTTTTTTAATCGATTTTCCGAGCGTGGGATTATTTTAAGGAATGAGAGAAAATTTAGACCGGCACGAGGAAACTTCTACTAACTTGGTTAGCATCACCCATCAGTGGGGGCAAGGTGGGGCGATTGCCCCCCTAGAGGAAATTGTACTTCGGAATATCGAAAACCCAATAGAATTTTTACATTAGTTACAGCAAAATTTGAACCTATATTTGAAATGTCGCGTATACTTGCCCCCCCTTGGAAACCACAATATGGGCGCCCTTGGTTAGCATCACTGTTAGGGTGACCAGATTGAAATAGAATCTTTCCTACTTTACCAATATGACAATAAGTCCTTCTCAGTAGAAACAATGTTTCATAAAACAATAGTTTGTTGGTTATTCTTCCCTAATCTTTTGAGGAGTATTAAAAAACACAGCTGTTCATCATTCAGCAAAAGAGTGACTGTAATTCAAAATGTTGTGAATAAAGAACGAAACATAAAAATATTGGTAATAAGTTAACTCGGGACATTTCGTAGGACATTTTTAAAAGGAAGGACATTTCTAGGGTAAATAGGATGTCTAACTCAGATCCTGAAAAAAATGGTTAGAACTATTTTTATTATTTTATGGCAAGCTTACTTTTGCACCTAGAAGATCGAAATTTTGCACAAACATTCCTTCTACCAACTAGTATGTATCATATTTTTTTCAGATCTCTGGGTTAACACAGGGGAGATCCAGAGGGGCAAAATTTTTTAAAAAGGGATATTTTAACCAAAAATTCCTTTCTTCCCTATTTTCCCGTCTTAGTTTCTCAGTGGATGTCTCAGGTTTTTTTTTTTTTTTAACCTAAGATCAGGGTCTTTTGTAAGCTAGGGCGTTGTGGGGATTATTGAAAAATGTTTTTCTCGCCCTTACTATTCAAGATAGAAGTTTGAAATTATGTACACACATTTAGCACACCCCTCACTATTTTTCACGTGATTTTCAGATCTCTGTGTTAACATATGGGGGTCCAGAGGGGCTCAAAATTAAAAAAAAAATATTTTCAGAGAAAATCCCGATTTCTCTCAAAATTACTCGCCTCAGAGGCAATATAGGGAAATGTAAATAATACCATTTGAAAGGCTGCTTTGTTGTGAGAAAAACTAGGCATGAACCATGATCCTACGATAAATAGGGATGATGCACTAGCCGCTTGACTGAAAGTCTATAATTTACCTAATGTCTTCTTAGACCTTTGTCTCCAACCAGAGAAATCGGCGCCCTTGGGTGTAATCAAAGTCGATGACCATACATGAGGGAATTTCCCGTAGTTCTGACCCCGATATTCCTCCGCCCTCTTCCTCTTCCTTAATATGACCTTGAGGGACGTTTTTCATCCTTTTTTCTTTCTTTTTTTAAAGTTACTTTTTTAAAGAAATGAGTCTCACATTCTTTCGACCTCTTAAGATTTCAGACTCATTTTACACCAGTGTTGCCAGGTCCCCAGTTCGAAAAGTCGCTACTGTACTGCCAAAATTCCGCCACGTTCCGCTACCCTAACTGAAATTCCGCTATTTTCCGCAAAATTATAAAATTATACTTAAATGATCAAAAAAAGAACGCTGTTAACAAAGTTTCAAAAAATTCACACATTAATAATAGGTCTAAATTCTAAATGGAAAGCCCTGATTTAGTGCTGCACTGAATTTTATGAATTAAAAGAAACAGAATTTCAATCTTAGACCCTATTTGAATTAATATTACTAAAGTAAAAATCACGATCAATGCTTATTCTTTTATTGTAATGTTCTTTATTAACAGGCCAGCCCAAAACTGTAGGGATGCCCGGTAGAAGTTAGAGGAGGCCCGATCCAATCATATTATACTTTATCACTATATTATAGTCCATTTGCAAACCTACCCTGAAAATTTTAGGGGGCAGCAAAAATTTAGAGGGGGCGACCCTCTAGCCCCCCGTGAATACGGGTCTGGTGTAACATCAGTTGTAAACGTTTTTTTTTCTTTTGAAAATAGAAGAAATAAACGAAAAGGGATACATTTGTTTCATTCGTAACTGCATACAATAACTTCTAAATAATTATGTAATAATAATTATGTAATAATAATAATTCAATAATGGCACTTGACAACAAATTAAACAAAGATTAGCGTGCAAATAATATTGATACATGTATCAAATATAAAATTTATAAAATGTTTTATTGCAATTACCTTCAAGAAAAATATTTTTTTCGTTTAATGCTATTTTTTAAAAATTTCTCTTCCTAAGAAATTACTATAAAATACTATTTAACTGCATAAAAAATCTATATTTTTGTTTCAACAGTATTTCTACCTTACAACAAGTGGGGCTTCTCTTCCTAAAACTATACTCTGATTAAGCCTGGACAAGCATAAATGCACAAGATAGACTTCACCTTATGCAGAGACGTTTTGACGTATAATTAACGCCATACTAAAGGTCTGACTACTAAAGGTCATACTAGGAAACATATATTCGGCTAGTTTTATACGGAAGCATTTATCGTAGCAGATGTGCTGCCAAAAATCTCGTATAATATTCTAGGGCTTCAAAAGTATATGGTGGTTTTACACGGTAACATTTTGATAAGCATTTGTTGTGACGTAGCAAACAAATAACTGGAGAAGAGCGCAATTACTGCTCCGAAACTAAAAACAGAGATTTCAGTCGATTTTTCTTCTAAAACCCTTTGTCGCATAGGCTTATTATGATACAAAGGACTTTTAACTTTGTAAAAACAAGGATGCATCCTCATTTTTTCAATCAGCATAATAATAGCATACCTACTCCAACTCATTTTTGTTTACCACAATTCAATTTCCCCACACAAAACAAAGAGCATAGATATTTGGCACAAAATCTTTCTCTTCTTTTTAATACACCACGGCGCTGCAATCGGACCAGAAATGCTGGGGAAGATGCTACGAAATGAAGCAAGTTCTATCGACAAGAAATGCCATAGGATATGACGTCATGGGAAATGCTATAGCATTTACTACACAGTAGGATATCGATGATACGATTTTTGCTATGAGAAATGCTACGATAAATGTTTCTGTCTAAAACTAGGCTTACTCGAACTCTTTAGTATGTCACTAATCACGTGTCAGAACGACTCTGCACTTGATTAAATTTTGTCATATTTTCTAACCTAATATAAATGTTTTGTAACCTAATTTGTTCACTTCTTTCAAGCTACGGGGAAAAATTGTAGGTTTTAAGATAGGTTTTCAAAAGTCGCTACATTTTCCGTATTTTTCGTCCATCGCCGCTTTGTCGCCAGGGCAACGAAAAGTCGCTACGCGTAGCGGAATTCCGCCACGGTTGGCAACACTGTTTACACCCTGACACACTTGCTGTTGCGGGAACGATGACTCAGTGCTAGATCTCTCACTTCTAGTGTTTAGGGTTTCCTGGTTCAATCTCAGGCCAGCTAAGTTTGCGGTGGAGAACATCGTTTCCGTGGATTTGTTTGGGTTCTCCCACTTCCTTTCACATTCTCATTCCACCAGTTATTCAATTATCATTCATGTTCATTAATCATCCGTTTCTTTAACAGCTCTTTTATGCACAAGTGTTTTCGCAGTTTTGTTGCGTGCATGAAAAGCTGTCCTGTTCTGAATGTTTGTACTCTTTATGCCTGTGACGATGACATCAGTCGAACGATTGCAGTGTTGCTAACCACGTTCTGCAGGCTGCCAGCAAATAGTGATAATAATATAATAAAAATCCTACATAGTTCATAAGTAGCTTTTTTATGAAAAGAAATAGTATGAGAATCATAACCTAAAACTATCAATATTTTCTTTTTCAATTTTTTTAGAGAGAGAGAGAGTGCAGTGAAAGTCCTCAACTTGGATACCCCATTATCTTGGACACTTTCTTTCGGAACCGTAGAAGACCTATACACTCTACTTACTAGAACTTCAAAAATTCGCTTTCGTTCATGAGATATTGTGTGGAGTAAAGAACTGACGTCATTCACCGATACACATGAATATATTAACAGATTGAGTTCATTGATTGGAACGAAGGGGTCTGTGTCAAATATAAAAGTAGGAGGGGAGAAAATAGAACAAGTGAACATTACGTAAAGGTGATGAAAATCGACTGGAAGCCTTCGAAATGTGGGTGTGGAGAAGAATGGAAAGAATTAGTTGGGTCGAGCGGAAGACGAATGAGAGAGTGTTAGAAATGGTGGGTGAGAAAAGAACACTTTTAGATATTATTAGGAAGAGGAAGAGAAACTGGTTGGGACATTGCCTAAGAAGAGATTGTATCATGAGGGACGTTCTAGAGGGTATGGTGGCGGGAAAGAGAGGGAGGGGGCGAAGGAGACTACAATTAATGGATGATACAAAAACAGAAAGATCATACGCGAAGACGAAGAAGTTAGCGGAGGACCGTGGAGCATGGAAGCTTCTCAGCTGCGGCAAGTGACCTGCCAATAAAGGCAGAATACCTATGATGATGATGATGATGAGTTCATTGACGAACTTCGCCGAGATAATCACTCTACCCATCTGTTGTAAAAATAAAAACAGAATTCAAAAATTAGCTTTCCTTCAAGAGATATCGTGTGGTGTAAAAGACTGACGTCAGTCACCGTAATACTTAAATATATTAACAGATTGACCCCATTAACGAATTCGGCTGAGATAATCATTGTAGCTATCTATTGTAAAAAAAAAATCCAAAAATTAGGTTTTGTTCAAGAGATATCGTGTGAAATAACGGACTTGCGGACGGACGGACAGACATGCTAACATTCACAATGCTAAATTTTCCACTTTTGTGATCCTAATAAATGCTTCAGTAAATAACAACAGCATGACGTAAATTAATTTAAAAAGCTGTGGGCGAAAATGTTTGATCAACTAGCCTATATTTTTTATTTCATTTTGGAAGCCCAAATAAGATCTTATCAATACCTCTTTTTTGTCCGTTTGAAGAAAAAAAGGAGTCTTTGGCGTTCACAGCCGTTAAACAACGAACAGCAATTGTGAAATGAAATATCTAGTTTTACATTGAAAGTTATGTCCTTTAGACTAAGATCCTTTTATGCATTGGATCTTTTGCCATAGCAGGGCATTTTTTAAGCTACCGTTTTGTATTCAAACGGATACAGGCCCAGGACTTGGATACCCAGGCTCAGCAGTTTGGATACCCAGTGCACTTCATAAATCCTTAAATTACTAGAAGAGTACTTGAACAATAAATTACTTGAATTACTATAAATTTAATATTACTTCAATATACTTTGGTTTATGTATTAGCTTGCATTCTGTAGATAGGTATAAATTAGAGAGCCTTATTCTTGAAATTTAGTATATTTCTCTTTCCTTCGTTTCGCATAGTCATTTGTCTGTCTCGAGATGCTAGCACTTTCATTCTACTCTAATACAGAGAAAGTTAATAGACCAACTAAAGAGGTAGGAAGGCTGAAGCCAATCTCTCACATGTAACGGTCCAAATAACGTTTGGTTTATATGCCTTTTGAATAGTCTCTGAGAGAAAATAACAGAAGAAAACAATTTTCTGTTTGGATAGTTAATTTTTATGAAATGGAATTTTTACTTGTCTTTAGCTTACAACATTGTTTTGGTGCATTACAATTAAGATTCATTATTTCTGATAAAATATTGTGAATAGAACTTTTACACTTTCGGGAAACATTTTGCGTTGCGACGATAGCCACTTGTGTTTCTGACCTGACAACCTTAGATCGAAAACGGCGAGATGTAGAGCAAGGAGGAGCTGCTGATTCAGAGTATCGACGCAGATGGCTTTTTAGTGAAAATTTCTCACTCCGAATGATTAATGTGGCTATGTGAAGTCAAAGCCAGGATTGTCGTCTGTCATCTATAATGTAGGCCCACGTCTTAGAACATATTTGAGGCTAAGCTAACGTGTCTATTGAAGAGACAGTTATGGTAAATAGGAAGGAACTAGAGCGACCGAATTAGTTAGACTTGTCATGTTTGTTTTGTTTTGCTGCTTGTGCGGTTTCTGGAGACAATTCCGCAGATCCGATCTTGCAATGGAGAACATGTTGGACTGTCCCTGAAATGACACATTAGCTGTCAAGTTTGAAAAGTGTTGCAACGTATTTCAGAACATCGAAAATAAAAACAAAAATGTTGCACAAAACAATGCCTAATTTCTATACTTTTTCCGCCTACTTCGAGGTACGATTTGCTGAACATTTGCATACATTGATTGTCGCCGTACTCCACAACTTACCTGCATACAAGATGGTTTGGGAGGCAATTGTCAAAGAAAATGGAGAAGAAGAATCGAGCTGCCGCCAAAGGAATGTTAAACGCTTGGGCCGAAAATTCCATGCAGCTTAAGCTAAAGTTCTCATGTATGACATCAACAGTATCTTCCAGCAGATACAGAAGATTCTTCTGGAAAACCCGGGTTCGATTCCCGGAGGGAGTTCATGTGGTTCGGACTCCACGTTAGTCAGTAGGTCCCGTTTCATATAGCATCGCAGCTGACAGGGACGTTAAACTCAAAATCAACTCAAGAAAATTCTTGAGTTGAGTCTGATCTACTGCTTGATGTTCTTACAGCAAGGGATGCAGCATCAAGAAAACTGAATTTAATATTAAAGAATCTCTTTTCCGGTGAAAAGGAGGACTGTGTAGTTAGCAAGTTTCCCAACAACCAACTCCTGTTTCCATGTCAAATTTTGCAGATGACCCCGTTGGAGATATTCACGATACGCCACTGGTCAATCTACTATTTTTATTGACGTCTACACATACGATTTGGTTGTTCAATTGCTTGTTTGACGGCTGTATGTGCATTATTAGCTGAGATAAAGGCCTGCTACGGGTAGTCACATACAAGTCTGCAACAACACCTCTAGTGGCTAAATGGGAAAGGATATGACAAAGTTTGTCCTCTTAAAGCTGCATGGCATTTAATGTCCTTTCGAACGATTCCAACAGTTATACCACTTTCCATTTCAAATTTTGAAGTTGCCCCCCGTTGGAGGTATTCACGAGACGCCATTGGTCTCGCTACTATTTTTATTGCATTCTACACATACGATTTTGTAATGCATTTTTTTTTTTTTTTTTTTTGGAAGCTCTACGTGCAGTATTAGCTGCGATACAGGCCTGGTACGTTCTTATTGAATCATCCTATATATATATATATATATATATATATATATATATATATATATATATATATATATATATATATATATATGTGTGTGTGTGTGTGTGTGTGTGTGTGTGTGTAAATAATTGTGTTCAAGTTTTTCAGCAAATAGCGTGCCTGTCCGATAATTTTCGTAATGGTCCCGACCTTATGTTTTTTTTTTTTTTTTAATTCTGCAATACTGATAAAAATTGTATGAATCTATGTTATAAATGTGTTTGTGTTAACCCTATGTGTTTAACACCCCAATGTGACCAACATGCATGTAGTTGTTTGGATAAGATAACAGGCTTCGATCAGAATTTTCATTCGACGAACCTAATGGTAACAAACTAACTCAGTGATCCAAATTAAGTTCATTCTCACCTCTTTTCCTATGTACTGTACATAAATTCACGGAAAGTTCTACGTTATACTTATAGTGTTTTAAAAAGGCTACAAAATATTTCTTTTGGAATTATGATAACTAATCTAACCCAAAAATGATAGTGTGACTCATCAGATTTCCCAGTGTAATCGTTCCGAAACATTTAAAATTCGTCACAAGGTCTGTACTGTACCTTTTGAAAACAATTTATAAATTTTGATATTTGTAGCAAGAAATTTGCTTTTCCCTGAATAGATGGTGAAATATTGAATTGATCCAAGGTCAATGTAACCTTTGCCAATATATTCACTGACTGTGAAGTGAAATATTCTCTTTAACGTAATAGGATTAATGTTTTCGAATGAAACAGGACTCATTAATATTAACTATTAATCTATGAGTGTGGATGAACTAAATTGAAAGACAATTTAATATATGAGCTATAAAGATTCACATACGAATTTCCGAATATTTCTCTTCAGGAGAAATGATGTACATAAGAAATACAAAATTCATTAGAACCTTTGTTTTAATTTTCCACATTTTTTTAAATTCTTACAAAATGTGTAATAAGAATCTTGAACTACCTACAACTATTTTATTGGTTTATGTATACGTAGTCACAGAAAACCTAATGCGTCGTATTTGAAATATTTATTTTGTATCTTACAATAATTAGATTGTTACCAAATTTCGGGATGTACATTATTTCAAGTTGTAAGGAATAATGATAATAATAATAATAATAATAATAATAATAATAATAATAATAATAATAATAATAATAATAATAATAATAATAAAGGGATTTTGTGAAATAATTGGTTTCATAATCTTGATGTGAACATTAGTTGATATTTATTTTCTGACTTTGATATATATACATACACACGATATATATATATATATATATATATATATATATATATATATATATATATATATATATATATATATATATATATATATATATATCCTTTATTATAATAAAACATTTCTTACCCTGAAGATAAAATTTTTTATTATTGTGTTTAATGTACCCTATACGCTTTGGTCTATGTCTTGAGTGAGAGTTGTGTGTGAATGTCATCTTAGGTTAAGAGTACAATTTAGTTATACGTGGGAACCTATCGTAGCTAATATTTGTTTCGTCAGCTGAAATCTTCGATTTCTCAGATAGTAAGTAATAAGCTATTGGAAGTGACTGATGATGTTAGCACGTAGTAGCAATGGAACTACAAGATTTATCTATTAAACCTCCATGTAAAAAGACATAAGGAGTAAATGATACACCTCTTCATTTCCGACCGATTAGTCTATCTGCAGTAAATCTAAAATGTTTTTTTTTTCTTTTCACTTAAGGGGCCCATAGACGATCCACGGTTTGTGCAAACATCATGTTTGTGCAAATACTGTTTGCGCAAACACTCGACCATAAAGGGACCATAGACGATCCACGGTTTGTGCAAACACTGTGTTTGCACAAACATTCGGCCATACACGGTTCAACTATTTGCACAAACTTCAGTTGTATTTTGACTTTGATCGCGTAAACATGTCGTTTAGCGATAGTAATTGCTTGTGCTTTGGAAGCGGAAAGGCCTGTGAAACAAAAACAGAAGAAGAGGGTGTGGATGAAAGAGTGGTTCAAGAAACGGTCTAAGTTTAGTCATCAAAATTTACCTCGGTAATATCCGAACTTGAGATAAGTTCGACTGTGGACTATAAAAATTATTTACGAATGGATTCAACTACATGTGGTGAAATACTGGAAAATTGATTTTATTCCTCACTGACACTCTATCCGCCTTCTAATCTATGTTCTTCATTTTAGCCACCAATTTCTCATACGCCGCATTTTTTCAGATTTTTTTTTTTTTTTTTTTTTTTTTTTTTAATAATCTTCACTCTTTACCTTCCACAGTTCAGGTAAGTTTCGATCAAGTTCAATAAATTCTCTCCAGAATTCTTGATTCCTATTCATTGACGCCATATTGAAAGAACTAAGCGTCTGTCCTACTCGGAAATCAAGCTCGTGTTCAGGGGCGCCGGAACCGGGGGGACAAGGGGGGCAGTTGCCCCTTCTGAAATTGTCAAAGGGGGCAAGATACCCTTTTTGCCCCCTCACTTTCAGACTGTAGAAACATCACACTGATTATATGAACTAAATTTTGCTTTTTATAGTAATGTGAAACAAATTCTCTATTCCAGATTCATCTTTCTCTTTGAAACAAGAGACCGGGCGCTTTTTTTGCACTCATGTTAGACTGAAAGAGTTAGGAAAAAGAATTGAATATTCTCTTTATTTCCATTGGTGTACATTCTCAAAACACTGTAGATTCTTTTAAAATTGTTGTTTAAGTAATCGTAAGTCTGCAATATGAAACGAGTCGTCGAGCAGATTTTAAAGTTTGAAAAATATAACAGTTTAAATGAGTAACCGGACATTTAGGGCCTAAATACATTTTCCATAAAGTTAAATTAATGTCCTTACAAACAATATGCAGAGTGCAGTAAGTTTTATAGTGAGGAGGAAAAATGTATAAGGTAGGATTAATAATTCAGAGCATTGAAAATTGCGAACTCCATTGTCGTTCCGTTCGTTTAATCCTTTCACTACCATTTTTTTCGGAGTGAGAAACATTAATATATGGCTATTTTAAGTTGTTTTCAAACGTATAAATATATATAAAAACATTTTCCACCGTTTCGTTTTTCGATGTGGGACATTATGTATCCCTCTAATATTTTTACGTGGGACCTATATGTCCCAGTGATATTGACATGAATGATCATCTTGTATTTTCAATTATGAAATGTATATTGTCAGAAAAACAATTGGGCCGTATTTATGATTACATATATCTTACATTTCGGAATCCTTTTCCAAATTACAGTACATGCAACCACTGCTTTATCACTAGCACATTGTTCCTCACTTTCATCTGTTCCATTATCACTTTCATTGTTCACGTTCACTTCCACTACTGTCTATTTGATAATGTGAATAATAATTCTGTGAACCATTAGCGGGCTTCTCTTTACCAGTGGAACATCGATTCATAGCAATAAAATGTAGTAAATTACCAGGGGTTCTCTGAGAATGTATCGTGGGACACATATATCCCAGTGGTAGTGAAAGGGTTAAGATATAAGTGCAGAAACAGAACATCTATTTCAGCTCTCCTTTCAGACCAAGTTTGTAAACAAGAATAAGGAAGTACGCACCTTTGGCGTGGGAGACCCGGGTTAGATTCCCGGTGGGAGCTCATGTGGTTCGGATTACACGTTAATCAGTAGGTCCACGTCTCATATGGCCTCGGCGCGTAACGGGTATAGAACGGGACGTAAAACTCAAAATCAAATCAAATCAAGAATAAGGAAGACAGTCACTGCTTATAATAACTAGTAGTGTTAGATATTTAGCTCGCAGTGATCAAGCAATCAGTGGACATTTGCATAGTACGGGTATTTTGATGTCACTCCTGGATGAAAGAAAAATGGGTGTGCCTGTTCTCAACCAATGGATTAATCGACAGGATAACTGGCTTAGTGCTGATTGAAAAAATGAAATTTTAAAGATTATAGGAGATGCAATATAGAGAGACTTGGTAGCAGAAGTTAGTCTCTTCATTTTATGCAATCATAGCCGACTCCACGACTGATATTTCAAAGAAAGAACAGTTGTCTCTATGTGCGCTGTATTGACTCTGATTCATCAAATCCAACAAAATATTTATGGAAATGATCACCCCACATGGCACAAAATCGGAAACAGAATTTACGATCAAAGATATTCTAACGAAACCTAACCTGAATGCAGAAAATATGATGGTGCAGCTATCATGTCAGGACGAGTGAAAGGTGTGCAGAAGATAACTTCGACTCAGCATCCGAATGCTGTATACATTCATTGCAGTAATCATGCATTAGATCTTCCATTGCAGGAAGTAGCATGAAAATACGAATCTTTGTGTGACGTGCGGGCCATAGTGAAAGACGTTTGAAACATCAGCCTGGATTCTGCAAAACGATAGACAACATACGCCGACATTGTTCTTGAAGCCTGTAAAACTATCAACGAAAGTAATCCTAAACATTTGTTGAATGTTTGTCCTACTCGCTGGTGTATTAGGCGAAAATCTCTAGTCAGATTTCAATCTACTACAAACGAATTCAAATCACGTTCGAAAAGAATCATCAGTAATGCAAGTGGTCCAAACGATGATCAAAAAGTAATTAAAAAAGGGCATTTGAAAAGAATGAACAAATTCGGAATGATATTTTTTCTGATAGGCAGTATACGTGCTTTTGTACCTTGAGGACAACTGACGAAAGTGCTTCAAAATTCTGAAGCTTCTGCTTCTGGAGCTAAAAGAGCAGCAACACTCTGAGAAACCTACGAACGGACAGTGCATTTGAAAACATCTATAAGGAAGCAAAGGAAAATGCAGACATACTACGCTTAAAATTGCCCACTTCATGAAGATCAAAGAGAACACCAATTAGGTTGGAGAAGACTGATAATCCTTCTATAGCAGCTACCCTAGAACCTGTATCAGATCTTCGAAAACTGTACTTTGAAATCATTGACTATTTGTTGAATGAAGTGCAGCGTCGTTTCAATCAGCTAGGCCTCAAACAACTCATAAAACTCTAAAAGATACTTTCTGAAGGAGCTATATGTGCTGGTGAGCCTTTTTCAAGAGAATATTTGAATCAGGAATTGGGAGTTCACTCGTCGGATTTTAACCTGGATAAATTATGAGCTCAGCTCAGGCTGCTTCCACCTACTTTCATGACGACTGAGTCGCTGACGATCATCAGAATATTAAAAACTATTAGTGCTGAAACCCAAACTGTTCGCAGCCTTCTCGACCAAGTTGTTCGTCTAGGGGCTTTCATTCTCACTATGCCAGCTTCTTGAGCATTTGCGAAAGATCATTCAGCTATTTGCGTTAGTCTAAAGACATATTTGAGGACGTCCATGACGAAGGAAAGATTGGTTCATCTGCTTTTGTTGCATATGTGTAGCGACCAGACTTAAACACCATTGCAAGAGAATTCATATCAAAGACAAGCGAAAGAAAAGATACTATTGGCCAATTTTGAATAGAAATAAATGTAGAATTACGTAAGTGAAAAGATTATGCGTATTATAACCAATTATTTAAATTACAAAATAGCACTTAAAATTCAATAAACTAAACTAACTAACTAACTAACTCTATGGCCTATGGAACCCGGAGGTTCAATGCCGCGTTCACAAAAGCTCTCCACTGACTTCTATCCTTAGCTAACTGCATCCAGTTTCTACTTTGTATTCCAATCTCTGCGAGATCCATCTTAATATTGTCCTCCCATCTGCGTGTCGTACTTTATCAGTGTGAAGTGAAGTGAATATAGTGAGATTAGGAAGAGAGGTGAAGGTAATAACAAACTGGATATACTGAAGTAAGTGTAGTAAAAAATACAAATAACTCTGGATAATTAGTGTAATTGAATTTTCTATATAAATTTTATGAAGTCTTTAGTAAAAATTCCATTTTTCCATTTCTGGTACGAAGTCAAGTAGGTAGAAAAAATATTTTTCTTATTTTTTACTTAATTATGTAGCCTGTTTTATAATGTACAAGTTACTTTCTACCACAAAGTGCTACAAAGTTTGTAGTTCTAAATAGCAATTCCTAGTATTACAGTGTACTGCAACACCAGAACTGGATTTTTAAAAATATAATTTTAATTTCCTCATTTCCAAGTGATTTAAGTAGCTTTAAGATTCTTTAATAGTGTCCGTGTGACCATATCCAATACAGTTAAAAATATGTACCAGTATATAAAATAGTAAAATTTGTACTTACAAACTGTCATTATGAGCAGTACAAAATTTACAATTTTATATGTTTTTAATTCTGATTTCAGTGGTTGAAAATTTCTACACCAGACGAAAATCTAGCACAAAACTGACACGGGATTAATTAATCTAAAGATGTAAACTAAGATGCCTTTAATAGATGGAAATTTCACTCTTACGAAACTGTTTACAGCTTCATTATATTATTATTATTATTATTATTATTATTATTATTATTATTAACCAATCAAATCGAATTATTGTTACATTACAAACATATATTCGTATTATGTTACATTCCCGTGTCTATTTTCAAGACAGCAGTTCCCCCCCAGCTGAAAAATACTTCCGACGCCACTGCTCGTGTTTCCACAAACATGTCCATACACGGTCCATGTGATTGCCCAAACATCATGTTCGTGTAAACAATTTTCGAACGAGTTCGATGTGGAAAATGTTTGCACAATCGTTTGCGCAAACAGTTCATACAGCAGCATACACGGTCAAACTGCACAAACAGCCTTGTTTGCACAAACCGTGGACCGTGTATGGGCTCTATTACAAAAGATGAGTTAACATGTGTCGGATTACATTGGGGTTTCATCCTAAGTTTGTCCTTTTTTTTTTCAATTTTTCTTTGTTCTCAGGATGGATCTTAATTTTTTTTCCTTTTCCTAGATTTGTTTCTCATTTCGTGTCACAGGTGTTTAAGTTTTTATCATTCTTTCTAATTCTCGGCTTTCTCTACTTGTCTTTTTCTGCCTTTGAATCTTCTTTTCGTACTTTCTCTTTTTCTGCTTTTCTTGTCTATACTTTGTCCTTTTTTCGAATTTCCCGTAGTCAATAATGACGCAAATATTGTTGTCTTTCACATACACGGTCGTAATTGAACTAATCCAAATATTAGTCTTGAACGGAAAGATAATTATCATTGAGCTGATGATAAATGCGCTTCTTAAACGACAATATTTGACAATTGGTCATTGCATTGCTTACGAGGAGTTCTGGGGACCGTTTTTTCCTATAATTAAATATCCACTACATAGTAACTGTTTCGTTTGTAATAGAATGACGTGCCATTGCCGTTATATATATATATATAGGGTAGACCATTTATTTTCATACACCTTTGTAACTTTTAAACAAATGAATAAGGAAAAATACTGAACCTTTTTACCATGCAAATATCGACAGGGATACATTGTTTGTCATACTCTGTGATACTACAAGATCAACAGTTTTATCAACCCAATAGTAAATTTTATATTTTTTCCCCAATGACACTACGTCAAGTTATTACATATTTCAAATCGACATTTTAAACGAAAACGCTACAATATCACAAATATCTAAATTTTGAGGCCACTATAACAGTAATAATGCAAAAGAGATAGACGGGGCAATACACATCCTAAGTACTTCAGTGCCTAATGTTATGATCATAATTTGACGAATTTCGAATTAATACGAAAAAAAGTTACAAGGGATTGAAAACTTGATTTTTCAAAAGGCTTTGCTCCGAAACACTGTTTAGATAAGTGCCTCATCCAATTGCATACGTGGTTTTCAATAGATGTAAGGATACCAATGCCTTTTACAGAAAATTTATATTTTAAACCATTCTGAAGGTATGGTAAATTCTGTTACAGTTTGCAATACTCATAAAAGTTTGTAATCCCGAGAACTTACTGTAATTACATCTACCAAACAGTATTGTTTTAATGTCAGAGAATTACAGTAATTTAAAAAAAATCTTAAAGTTACAAGTAATACAAAATTTTAAGCAATATATCAAATTTTACATTTTTAAGATTTTTAGGGCTATTGTAAACCATGTACGGGATTGGATTTGACTCTTATCTAAATACTTTTTCGAAATAAGGTCCTTGAAAAATGTCAAATTTTTATTTGCTTGGAGCTTTCTTCCTACTAATTCGAAATACATCATATTATGTTAATATATTCAAGTGCAACGGTGACTGACGTCAGTTCTTTACTCCACACGATATCTCTTGAACAAAAGCTAATTTTTCAATTCTATTTTTTACAATAGACGGCTAGAGTGATTATCTCGGCGAAGTTCGTCAATAAACTCAATTTTTTAATATATTTATGTGTATCGGTGAATGACGTCAGTTCTTTACTCCACACGATATTTCTTGAACAAAAGCTAATTTTTCAATTCTATTTTTTACAACAGATAGCTAGGGTGATTATCTCATCCGAGTTCGTTAATGGAGTCAATCTGGTAATATATTTAAGTGTAACGGTGACTGACGTCTATCTGTTACTCCACACGATTACAATAGATGGCTAGAGTGACTATCTCGGCCAAGTTGGTTAATGAACTGAATCTGTTAACAAATTCGACGGTAGCATGATTGACGTCAGTCCTTTACTCCACACGATATCTCCTGAACGAAAGCGAATTTTTGAATTATGTTTTTGCAGTATGTAGCTAGAATGATTATCTCATCGAATTTGTTAATGAAATCAATCTGTTAACATATTGAAGTGTAACTGTGAATGACGTCAGTTCTTTACTCCATGCGATATCTCTTGAACGAAAACGAATTTCTGAATTCTAGTTTTTACAATGATGGCTAGAGTGATTATCTGACCAAGCTCGTTAATGAACTCAATCTGTTCACATATTGAAGTGTAACGGTGAATGACGTCAGTTCTTTACTCCATGCGATGTCTCTTGAACGAACGCTATTTTTTAAATTCTATTTTGCTACAATAGATGGTTAAAGTGATTATCTGGGCCGAGTTCGTTAATAGAGTCAATCTGTTAACATATTCTAGTGTAACGATGACTGACGTCATTCCTTTACTCCACACGATATTTCTTGAACAAAAGTGAAGTTTTGAATTCGTTTTTTACAATAGACAGTTAGAATAACTATCTCAGGCGAATTCGTTAAAGGAGTCAATCTGTTAACGTATTCAAGTGTACCGGTGACTGACGTCAGTCCTTTATTCCACATAATATCTATGGAACGAAGCGAATTTTTGAATTCATTTTTTTTTTACAACAGATTTCTGAAGTGATTATCTCGGCAGAGTTCGTTAATGGAGTCAATCTGTTAATATGTTCAAGTGTATCCATGACTGACGTCAGTCCGTTGTCCACATATCTCGATCGATAGCGAATTTTTGAATTTTGTTTTTTTGAATAGATAGCTAGAGTGATTATCTCGCCGAGTTTGTTCACGTACTCAATCTGTTGAGATATTCAAATGTAACGGTGACTGACGTCTCTCTGTTACTTCACACAATATCTCTTGAACGAAAGCGAACTTTTAAATTCTGTTTTGTTACAATAGGTATCTAGAATGATTATCTCGGCCGAGTTCACTAAGGGGGTATAGGCAGAGTGCTGTTCTCGGCCGAGTTCATTAATGGAGTTAACATATTCAAGTGTAACAGATGACGTCAGTCCTTTACTCTAAATAATATCTCTTGAACGAAACGAATTTTTGAATCCTGCTTTTTACAGTAGATAGATGGAATGACTTTTCGGTCGAGTTCGTTAATGGACTCAATCTCTTAACATATTCAAGTGTAACGGTGACTGACGTCAGTGCTTTACTCCACACTACATCTCTTGAAAGAAAGTTCATTTTTGAATTCTACTTTTTGCAGTAAAAGCGTTTGTCTCACTCGCGTTTATTAATGGAGTCGATCCTTAACATGTTCGTATTCCATTTTGTACTATTGAAACAAAATAGTAGAAGTTACACATCGTGGCGTTAGATGGCAGCAAATATGATCCAGTGGTTGGCATATAGCGGACGAATTTCAAACTTCTAGTTTATGCAGTGGCGGCCGGTGGGTTGCGGTTTCGGGTGTTGCAGTTCGAACGATCGGAGACAGAAGATATAAAGTGGACTTATTGACTAATCAGCTTAACTTTAGGTGCAAATGCTATCTGACATGTAAAATTAAATGAAGTTCTGTTTTTAAAAAATAACAAAAAATGCAGAACATTTTTTCCGATTAATCACCTTATTTAATTAATAAGTTCATTCTCCTCTCTTTGATTGGAGCAAATCTGCCTAATACATGCTGGTTGAACTCTGGTATTCTTATTGTCAGGTCTTTTTCGATGGAAAGCATAACCAATGGTGATGACCTTTCTTGGGACATTCAATCCCTTGAAAGTGTCAATTCTTTTTGATGTGGATAAAAGCTTTTCTTCTTTTACTGACACCATAGGTACAGCTAATATTAATTTCAGAAGCTTTGTAGATTCACTAAATATTTTTTCTAGATTATTGCGAACAATTCACTCTAGCAAACTCAGTCCCTGACAGTGATCCGAATTCCCTTTCAGCGTAGTCTGAAGAGAGTTCGTATCAGAGATTAGTATTATAAAAAAAAAAATGTACATTGAAAACACTTTATTCACAGTTTATCTAGGAAAATTTAAAATAAATTGTGGAAATGTATCTAGTGCAAACAACATTACTGCCATATGATGTCCTGTAAATTTAAATCGGACTTTTTCCAGCACTCTCTTGAATTGCCCTTTGCTTGTTTTGTCGAAGCCTTAATTGCAAGTTTTCCCTCAGCTGAAAGCTGGGCTTTTTTTCTTTCTTGTTATTTACAGAAATCATGGTATACAATTCACTCAGAATTTTTATGTTATTTACAGAATTAAACCACACACAATAAAATTAAATCTAATTACTAATAAACAAAACAGCTGATACAAAAGAGGTACTTGTATATGAATTGCGAATGTCACATATTCATACACCAACACACACATGTGTGTAAAAGAAAAACTGCATTCCAAATCATCCGTCTTGGTTGTTACGCAATGCACGATGAACACAAAATAGTTCCACATGAGGCGAAACAATGATTATTAATGTCATATGTTCTGGAAAGAAAACCTTGAAACCCGCCAGATGTAACATGTAACAGAAGTCAAAAATCAAAGATCGTCAAAGCAAACAGCATAGCCAGTTCTACACCCAGAAATGTTAGCTGGGAGGGGTCCAAAGGATTTGAGGGAGGTTCAATACGTCTACGTAATATGGAACCTGTCTTCTACTGCACCCGAAAATACGATAAGTACGGTAATTCTTAATTACTGTCACCTATATTTTTAGAAAAAATGATAGAACAATCATTTTTATAAGAAAGGAAAGAATACATGATGGGGCGTAAAATAAAATATTTAGCCTACATTAATCATTTCTCTGTTAAACAAGTATAGTTCGTTAGGAAAGTCTACAAATGTTAGTCAAGTTTCGAAATTTTTAGGAGGTCCGGAACCAGTGGCTACGCCCCTAAGCATTACTAATTAGTCCGAAATTCAATGTGGCGTTCCCCACCATACAGTTTTATGTAGAAATTATCAAGAGTATAAAATATAGGTCTACTTATTTTATAAAATAAATATGTATAAAGTAAAATACTATCCACAGAAGGGGGCGATTCTAATATTGACTTATTAATATTTGGTTCATAAACTACTGTAGAAGAAGCCTTCATTATCTATATAAGCTAAGAATTAACATGTAGCTGCGGGTCTACTTTCATTTGTTTTCTGCTCTACTACATATTTTCTTTCTTATTTTGTAATTCTGCAATCACATTTTTTTTAATTGTCATTTGTTGATTTGCTTCAGTATAGTCCCGTAATTTAAAATATGAATGCATAAAAACAAATTCCATTTGTTAACTGGTAGTGAAATAAAATTCAGAAATCTTATTTAATGTGAAAAACCTTCTCGTTCACTGAAAACCGTGCTGTGTTGCAGAAGCACTGCAACGACCAGTCCCTTTAACTTCTGAGATAGGGGAAAGGAGATTTAACATTCGCTCCAATTGCCGCGCTGAAGGAATCTGGTCCTTGTATGCTCGCTGCAACGCAACATAAATTAGAGACTCTGTGACGGATTGTTTTTCGCTTTTTAAAACGGATTAACGAACGGACAGTTATACAAGTAAAAAATATGTTATTTAAAGTATATATGGGAGTATTAGAAAGTATTTTTTCTGTTCTTTACTACTATTGCTAATAATATTTTTTTCTTGAAATACTTTGGTCGTTGCGCAACGCTGCAACACTAGCATTAGCATACACTGAGTTTGATTCCTTTTATTGCCTATCACATGTTATTTATAAGATATTAACAAAATTACCTGAGTTGTATGTGAGGTCCTTCCAAAACAAACACACGCCCAAAAGTAAAATATAACCCATGTGATTTTTTTTTCAGAACAAATGAATTACATAACGTACTGCAGAGTTGTTAATTAAACTTGTGCTTTTAATGAAATGTAAACAGAATAACTGATGTAATTTTGAAAAAAAAAATCCAAAAAATTCTTATACCAAGATCAACTACCGCTTCTAGATTTTTTTTCAGAAAAAATAATTGTGCCACATTATAGGATTGCCATACGCGCCTATTTTATCGGGACAGTCTCAATTTGGGAGAAAGTGTCCCACGTCCTAACGTATCTCTATCAGGACTTTAAAATATTCCAACTTCCATACTTATTACTGTAATTGGAACTTAGTTTCCACATTATTATAAAGAACCTTCGCTGTTGCAGCAATAGCAGAGGCATCAGAAGTATTTTTCAGCTGGGGGGTGTAATGATTAGAGATTTAAATCTCTATTCCGTAGTTTAAAAAAAAAAGGTCTCTCGAGAGTCCGGATAATTTGGGTTAGTTTCCTACCCTGTAGTGCTTTCAGCTACTGTCGAGAGGAAGCTTAGTATCATTCTCCGTATGCTTGGTTGTCAGCGCCAACGGTCATTTTTGGAACTACTCGTTCTACGTTTGAATAGCTCCGGGTTGGGCTAAATATAATAGTTCGGAATTGCTAAGGTGCAACATCACCTAATAAGTGAAGTAAAAATCGGCGGAGAAAAGGTCTTTACAATGTTTGAAAATTCCAAGTATAATTAATCGTGAAGTTATTACCAGAATTGTTATATAGAGCAAATCCTAATATGAAGTTAATATATATATTTTTTTAATCGTGAAGTGTGTTTGAGTAAGAAAAAGGATTTGGAAGTAAGTTTCATTACTAGTGACCATTTTGATTGTGATCAACATGTGATAATCGGTCATTTAAGGTGGTGTATTTCGTTATTGAATTTTGGAAGATCTCCTATTATTCAATTTATACATTAAATTGGTAAGTTCTTTAAATATATATATATTTAACGTTAATATTTTTGTATCTATTTTGAAGATTGTTGTAATTCTATTCCTATCAGTTGTATCGAAAAGTCACTTGCTTAGATTTTTGTATTCAACTCTATTTGACCATATATAAATCATACAGTAAGAATTACCTTCTTTTCTTATATAATTAATCACTATATAAACCTTAGTTAGCACATTTGTATTTGACATTTTGAACCTTAGATGAGTAATTATTTACTTTTTCGATGTGATATAAATTCACGTCATTTTTAAAATAATAATAATACTAAAAATAATTCTCCCCGATTTAGCTGAGCTAGATTCCTATTCTGAACAATTATCCCGAATTAAAGGACCTGAAGCTAATATTCTATTCTGTGCAACTGCATTTTTGTTTAAAAATTTTTTATTTTTCTAATGTGCGTTACACAGTTAAATTCCGAACTATTATCTTTCCTTACAAGCACCAAAGTTTTGGATAGACCTTGTATAAGTGCTATAAGAGTAGTTTTCTTAAATGTATTTAAGAGAATGATCGTAAGGATAAATGATATTAGCAATCAGTGTCCTTGTTAAGATAGAGCAGTCAGAAGGTCAGTTAGGAGGTGTTTCTATTTGTATATGTACATACAAGAGACATATTTTTAAATTACGTAAACTTCAAGTTAATAATTTAGGGTCTAAGCAAGTGAAAAATACAAAACGTTGCATTCTACATCTTAGTTTTGTTGTTGTTAAGTACGCATCGAATCCAAAAGCTGTGCCTTATTAATTGTAATCCTTCTGATAGCAGGAGTATATTAAAAAAAAAAAAAAACTCAATAAAATGTACAGGAGTTCTTCCAGTAATAGTCGTCCTGAAGGCTTGTGGTTAAACGGGTTTTCCAATGGTGACCATGGCCTCTTTATTAGGAGTCATTGACCACGAACAGAAAGTAACAGTTCGAGTGAATTGTCAACTCCCGATCCTTTCTTGCATACCTATAGCGATTCTTGGTTAGTTACGTCTGGTAGCTATTCTTCATCGCGTGGTGACAGGCAAGCAGGAACTAACGTGATGCAAAATGTAAACAAGGACGATACGACTCGATCAGCCGTATCTTGTGTAAGTCCACATAATCCTTTCGTCCCATGGAACAAAATTCATTGATGAGACAAGAACCAGTTTCTGTTCCGATGGAACCAGGTTTTCATAAGTTTGTAGAAAAAGAAGGAAATAAAAACACAAATCCTTTTATTTCTCATAACGCTAATCAGCCAACAGGATTGGAAAATAGTAGACTTATAAATATTGGAGTACCTTTTTCTACCAATATTGACAAGTTAACAGTAGATATAACTAGTAACAACTTCACAGATATATGTAGATCTATACCAATATGTGACGGGAGTAACGACCTATTAATTTTTGAATTTTTGTTATCGGTATATCGGATTGTCAAGCAAGGCATATATCCGATAGAGGCAATACTCATGGCATCTATTGGGAAAACTCGTGGTGGTTTTCATACTGAATTGTTAAGAGAAATAGGGTTATCACATGATTGGATATACATAGCAAATGTAATTTTTACAAATGTGGTCACACCCATAGGCCAGAGGCATATTTATGATAAATATATTTACTGTTTACAACAGACTACAGAAGGTGTGTTGGAATACGTAAACAAAGTGATAGACAGTTTTACGATTTGTTATGGAGGTATGCAGGACAATAAATTGAGAGACATATTGTTGCGGGGTTTGAACCCAGTAGTCAGACATGAGGTTTTTCGATATAATACACCCTCATCTTTACCAGTATTTGTGCAAGAATTAAAGAAATACAGCATTCACCAGCGTAATGTTGACATGTATAATTCGTTGGTAGGTGCCAGGCGTGAAAGGTCGAACTTTACAATTCGAAGGAAGAAAACAACACCGAGGTGTTTTGAATGTTTAGGTCTGCATCTGGTAGCTCAGTGTGATCTACGACGTAGATTCGTTAGTGTTAATAGAGCTACGACTAATAGTAGTGATAGATAGAAATTTGCGAGTGGGCAAGGTTCTAGCTTCAAAACTGACAGGACCTCAGTTCGATCTCAATCCTTGAGAATAGAGCCAGAAGTTAGTACAGAGAACTATATAAGCCAAAAACATAATGCAAATTGTGTCCTGGCATCGCACTCAAGAAAACTAGTGGCGGCTTTTATAACAGGCTACATTTTAGGTGCGCAGAATTGTGGCGCCATCGATAGTTGTGCTTCCGCTTCGCTAGTAAATAAAGAGAGCTTTTTAAAATGGAATAGATCTTTGAAAAGACCGGTTAAGATTTTCACAGAAAAATTTATTGGTGTTGGTGTAGGAAATACGAAAATCAAGTTAGACAGTGTGGTATGGTTACCAGTGAGATTATATCAGAAAGTATATAGACTCAAATTTTATTTAGTACCTGAACTTAAACCTATATTTTTGATAGGCATAAATGAATTGAAAATGTTAAAGGCGCGAGTAGATATTGAAAACAATCAGTTATATCTTGGAATAGAAAAAGTGAATATACCTTTACGGTATGAGTGTAAGGAAAACTCGTCTTCGGACAATTTACATGACATTAATAGTGTTTCTCAAAGTGAGGAACAAGTAACATTCAGTGACAGTGTTAATATTTCAAATATATTTTTGAATTCTGAGTTAATGAATATTCAAGATAAATATGTGTGTTTAGGGAAGGAAGATGATGTAAGGGGCACCGTTAAGGTAGGTTCCTCTGAGTGCACCCCTACGAGGGAGATGGAGCCGAATGGACAGCAGATACATCTTGCATCCAGAGATCTTCAATCCTCAAATCCCTTTAATAAAGATATTCCTCATCCCTCTAATCTTTATTATGGTCGCGTTGATAGGTCTATGGAGCACAGGGTTGCCATATCAGATAGAGAATCACGAGTGTCTCATATAAAGAAGATCTTGCATACTCATGATGCGATCAGTGGTCCATCACATCTCCACACCAGTAGTGATCTAACTTCATCAGTGGCCCATCTAGCATCCCACCATCAACAGATGAGAGGACAGCATCCTTCATTAGATGAGCCGGGAACATCTTCCAGTACTTGGGTGTTACTTTCTCCAAATGGACATAGTGATCATCAATCAATGGGATGCACAGGTTTATGGGAGAGAAGAGATGCTACATCTGGAGTTACAGTCCAGAGTGACAGCAGTGTTGCCAGTTCTATAGTGAAAACATCAGTTGAGAATGGTACAAACAATTTTCGGACTTCTTTTATTCATCGAACTTCTTCGAAGGTTGGGGACTTAGACCATACATTAGGTTCGGTACACAGTGTTGCCAGACTTAATCCTTTTCTTAGTGACAATGAAAATCCACGTTTACATTTGGAACTTAAACAATCCAGAGATGTGAATGAACATGAGTTAACATCCGAACATGATGTTCTCCCATCATGTTCAAAGAGTAACAGTGTTGCCATCTTCATGCAAGAAAACACCAGTGATAATGATTCAAGAGAAGAACATAAAACTTCTTTGTGTAATGAAAATCTGTTGGATTTTAATCAACTTTCTGCTACTCGGAAGTGTAGTGTTGCCAACTCTAAATATTTGAAGAATTCTTTATTAGATGATGGTGATTTGGAACTTCAACCTCTTATCAAACATGCATCTTTTTCGAACTCAGTATCGTGTATTGACAATAATAATGATCCATTTACTTTAAATCTTCATCATCCGAGATTCCAATTTAGGTCCAATGATAATAGATGTCTCGATCCTACTAATGATAGCAGAACTAGTGGTGGAAATGGAGGAGCGGCTTTCCATGATGGTGCCAGTCCAGTTCAAGGTTCCAGTCAGCTATTTGGAAGTCAGGAAATATGGATGGAGGCTAAGCCAAGCAGTGTTCCCGGTAGTCCAGCCAAGCTGAACTTAGGTACTTCTGCCAGTACAAATGATTCTGAGTGTTCATCCCGAATGTTCCAGATCCTGAAGGACGATGATCGACCACCAGCTATGACAGTGGATCCAATTCTCCTAGAACAAGATCCTAGTTTGGATGAATATATAAAAAAGTTAAGTATAAAGTATCCTAGTGTATTTTGTAATAGAGTAGGAGAAGTTCCTAATTTTCAATATAATATTCAACTTAAAGATTATAAACCAATTAGACATAAGGCATATCCGATGTCCAGGGTTGCACAAAGAGAGTTAGACAAAATATTAGATTCACTATTGGAACAAAATATTATTCAACCTAGTTCAAGTGAGTATGCTTTCCCATGCTTTTTAGTGGGAAATAGGGATGGTTCTAAGAGGCTAGTTGTCAACTATACTGATCTGAATAAAGAACTAATAGTTAATACTCAATATACACCACGTATTGAAGATGTCTTAGCAGAATTATCAGAAGGTGTTGTGCTATCTAGAATAGATATAAAGAAAGCTTATCACACTATAAGATTAGCTCCAGACTCATATAAATATACTGCATTCCTCACGCATAGAGGATTATTTGAGTTTAAGTATGTTCCATTTGGCATTGCCTCTGGATCTTTTCTACTTAGTAAATTGATAACAGATATTTTGTATCCTCTAAAAGATCTAGGAGTAAGTTGGTATGCAGATGATGTAGTAATTGCCAGTTCCGATATTCATTCACTTATGAAAACATTAGATTTAGTCCTGAGTAAACTTGCTCAGAGTGGATTAACGTTGTCAGTAGATAAATGTTGTTTCTTTCAACGACGAATTTCCTATTTAGGTCAAATAGTAGAAAATGGTAAAATGTATTTAGATCCAGCTCGATTAGAAGTAATAAGGAAACTACCAAGACCTAAAAATAGGCGCGCTGTAATTGCCTTGTGTAGTTTTGCTCAATATTATAGTAGGTATATACCAGATTTTCAAGAAATTTTAGAGCCAATTAGTCGCCTACGTTCTCCTAAGGTTCCCTTTGAGTGGAAAGAAGAACAAGATGTAGCTCTTAAGAGATTGAAAGAATGTTTGGAAGTCATGTAATATTGAAATCACCGGATCTAAATAAGCCTTTCGTTATCTCAAGTGATGCCTCAAGTCATTCAATTGGAGGCGCTATCTCACAATTAGATGCTGAAAATAGACTAGTTCCTGTAAGTTTTTATTCTAGGAAGCTTAAAAAGTATGATGTAAACAAGCCAATCTTTGTTCTTGAACTCATTGCAGCTTTAGAAACCATGGAACGTTTTCGTACATTTTTACATAAACCCTTTGAGTTGAGAATCGATAATTTGGGTCTAGCTTATGCTCTTAGAAACTTGAAAAGAGTTAAGAGATATGGTAGTTTATTATATAGGCTTTTTGAATTTAACTTTACAGTTAAGAGTGTACCTTCGTCCTTAAATGTACCTGCAGATTTCTTATCACGTTTACACAATATAGAAGATTTCGAAGATTTTAATGAAGACCCCTCATTAGATGAAGAGGTCATTAACTTATTTATGGTTAATATATGGAATATGCCTTATGCACAACTTTCTATTAAGGATCATCAAGAAAAGGATCCCGAATTGAGCCCTATAATTGCTAGGTTGAAAACTAGAGAGGAGGTTCAGGGATATAAACTTGTAAAGGATATCCTATGCAAGCGTACTAAAGCTTTGAAGAACCCTTACAAGATTTGTTTGCCCAGGAGTTTATCAAGAAACATCATTGAATTCTACCACTCTTATATTCTTCCAGGGGCGCACTTGGGTTTTTCCAAATGTGCTTCTAAGATCTGTGCGAGATATACGTGGCCAGAAATGATAGCAGAAATTCGAGATTATGTGACTTGTTGTATTGAGTGCCAGAAGTCCAAAAGTAAGAATACTAAACCTATGGGACAGTTGGTATCAACCTATGAGACGTTTCCAAACGGGAGATGGTCTTGTGACGTCATTGGACCACTCGTACAGTCCAGTTCTGGCCGATTTTGTTTAATTGTTGTAGATTCTTTTACGAAAAGAATTTTCTTAGAACCTTTTCGAACTTTATCTAGCCAAGTAATCATAAATAAGCTATATAAGTTGATGAGTCGTCATGGATTTATCCACGCCTTATGCCATGACAATCACTCTGTTTTCGTATCAGCAAGATTCCAGGATTTCTTGTATGCAAACGGTATCAGGGATATTAGAATCGCACCGTACCACAGTGGAAGTAACGCAAGTGAACGTTATATACGAGTGATCAAGGACTCTTTGAAAGCATACTTTGCAACGAAGCAACATCATTGGGACAAAGGCATTCATGAAATTGAATTTTCTCTGAATACATCTGTCCACTCAGAACATAAACACAGTCCGATGGAATTAGTATATACATATCCAGTGTTTGATCCACTAGATGTGAAATGGAATGTTGATTCACTTGATGTTCGACACAGGGATCCAGATATCTGGTTGAATGCCTTGCGGAATATGGAACGAGCATGGCTGCGTAGAAAGAAGCTATATGACAAAAACAGAGTAGTGTCATCATATCGAGTGGGAGATAAATTATTAATTAAGTCCCAATTCCAATCTTCCCTTGCGGATAAGGTTACGAAAAGCTTATGTCATCGATGGCTAGGGCCATACACTGTTATTAAGCTGTTAACGAAAAATACAGTCCAGGTACAAAATGATTCGGACGAGCGTGATATTAGGAAATGTCACGTCTCTTTAACAAAGAAATTTAGGGTACCACGATCATAAAGATATGTGTTTACAATTCTGTAAATTGTTATAGTGGGATAACTTAGTGTAAAAGTGATGGTATTGGTAGATATTTCTATATGAATACATCATAATTTCATAGTTCATTTTTGCATATGTATATAGTAAAATCATTGATATCATTCTTGTATAAATGTTATTTATTTGTATTGTTTCGGAACTCAGTCATTAGGTATTGTAGTATGATTGTTATCATTTGTATGTTTCTATCTTGTAAAAATTTTAAATTAATGTGTACACATATACTAAAGTACTTTTATTTTCAGGAATAACAAAGACCTTAATGTAAATTGGAAGATGTAAAGTCGCTGATTCGACTATTCCATAATTATGTATTTGGCCTTATTATGTGGATGTTATGGAATGAATGAGCTCATCACTCTCATAATTTATCTAGTCATTGAGAAATTGGAAATATCTGAAGAAATCTACCATCAAGATAACTATTAATACTCACACATAGATAGATTTGAAATAAATGAAAGAATTAAATTTGTCAACTGTTAATAAGACAAATAGATATGCTTATATTAGAGGTTATATATGATGATAAAATTCTATATATTTATATTCCATATTATTCAGCTTCTTATTTATTGTAAAATAGGAGATCAATATATGTATGTATATATAGAGCAGATTTTGTATAATTTTAGATATGCAGTTTTGGTTATGTACATATAATTTATGAATGTATATTGTTATCATACAGTAGATTATTTTTATTTTACATACTTATTATTTGGGAATTTTCTTTAGTTCTATTCTGTTTAAGTTTTGCATTTAATTTTATTTAATTTCCTTTGGTTTTCTTATTTTGGGTTAGTTTATAGTAGTTAATAGTAATTAACAATTATTCGACAACAATATAACTTCATAATAGCATTTAGCTTACAGGTTGTTATACATTAATGACATTAGACTTAAAAAAGCTAGATTATTATTATAAAAAAAATATTGCATTTTTTTTAAATGGACGAAGGGATGTGTGTAACGATTAGAGATTTAAATCTCTATTCCGTAGTTAAAAAAAAAGGTCTCTCGAGAGTCCGGATAATTTGGTTTAGTTTCCTACCCTGTAGTGCTTTCAGCTACTGTCGAGAGGAAGCTTAGTATCGTTCTCCGTATGCTTGGTTGTCAGCGCCAACGGTCATTTTTGGAACTACTCGTTCTACGTTTGAATAGCTCCGGGTTGGGCTAAATATAATAGTTCGGAATTGCTAAGGTGCAACATCACCTAATAAGTGAAGTAAAAATCGGCGGAGAAAAGGTCTTTACAATGTTTGAAAATTCCAAGTATAATTAATCGTGAAGTTATTACCAGAATTGTTATATAGAGCAAATCCTAATATGAAGTTAATATATATTTTTTTTATCGTGAAGTGTGTTTGAGTAAGAAAAAGGATTTGGAAGTAAGTTTCATTACTAGTGACCATTTTGATTGTGATCAACATGTGATAATCGGTCATTTAAGGTGGTGTATTTCGTTATTGAATTTTGGAAGATCTCCTATTATTCAATTTATACAGTAAATTGGTAAGTTCTTTAAATATATATATATATTTAACGTTAATATTTTTGTATCTATTTTGAAGATTGTTGTAATTCTATTCCTATCAGTTGTATCGAAAAGTCACTTGCTTAGATTTTTGTATTCAACTCTATTTGACCATATATAAATCATACAGTAAGAATTACCTTCTTTTCTTATATAATTAATCACTATATAAACCTTAGTTAGCACATTTGTATTTGACATTTTGAACCTTAGATGAGTAATTATTTACTTTTTCGATGTGATATAAATTCACGTCATTTTTAAAATAATAATAATACTAAAAATAATTCTCCCCGATTTAGCTGAGCTAGATTCCTATTCTGAACAATTATCCCGAATTAAAGGGCCTGAAGCTAATATTCTATTTTGTGCAACTGCATTTTTGTTTAAAAATTTTTTATTTTTCTAATGTGCGTTACAGGGGGGGGGCAAACTGCTGTCTTGAAAATAGACACGGGAATGTAACATAATACGAATATATGTTTGTAATGTAACAATAATTCGATTTGATTGGTTAATAATAATAATAATAAAAATAATAATAATAATAATAATAATAATAATAATAATAATAATAATAATAATATAATGAAGCTTTAAACAGTTTCATGAGAGTGAAATTTCCATCTAAAAGAGACATCTTAGTATACATCTTTAGATTAATTAATCTCCTGTCAGTTTTGTGCTGGATTTTGGTCTGGTGCAGAAATTTTCAACCTCTGAAATCAGAATTAAAAACATAAAATTGTAAAATTTGTACTGTTCACAATGCATATTTGTAAGTACAATTTTTACCATTTTATATACTGGTACATATTTTTTAACTGTATTGGACGTGGTCATACGGGCACTATTAAAGAATCTTAAAGCTACTTAAATCACTTGGAAACGAGGAAATTAAAATTATATTTTTAAAAATCCAGTTCTAATGTTGCAGTACACTGTAATATTAGAAACTGCTATTTAGAACTACAAACTTTGTAGCACTTTGTAGTAGAAAGTAACTTGAACATTATAAAACAGGCTACATAATCAAGTAAAAAATAAGAAAATATATTTTTTCTACCTACTTGACCGTGCCAGAAATTAAAAAAATGGAAATTTCACTAAAGACTTCATAAAATTTATATAGAAAATTCAATTACACTAATTATCCACAGTTATTTGTATTTTTTACTACACTTACTACATTCAGTATATCCAGTTTGTTATTACATTCACCTCTCTTCCTAATCTCATTATATTCACTTCACTTCACACTAATAAAGTAGGGCACAATTAATAAGGAATAATTGAAGTTTATATTGAATTTTAAGTGCTATTTTGTAATTTAAATAATTGGTTATATAACGCATAACATTTTCAGTTGCGTAATTCTACATTTATTTCTTTTCAAAATTGACCAAAAGTATCTTTTCTTTCGCTTGTCTTTGATATGAATTCTCTTGCAATGGTGTTTAAATCTAAGTATGGTCGCTACACATATGCAACAGCAGCAGATGAACCAATCTTTCTTGCGTCATGGACGTCCTCAAATATGTCTTTAGACCACGCAAATAGCTGAATGATATTTCGCAAATGCTCAAGAAGCTCTCATAGTGAGAACGAATGTCCCTAGACTAACAACTTGGTCGAGAAGGCTGAGAACAGTTGAGGTTTCAGCACTAATAGTTTTTAATATTCTGGTGGTCGTCAGCGACTCAATCGTCATAAAAGTAGATGGAAGCAGCCTGAGATGAGCTCATAATCTATCCAGGTTAAAATCCGACGCATGAACTCCCAATTCCTGCTTCAAATAATCTCTAGCGAGCGGCCCACCAGCACATATAGCTCCTTCACAAAGTATCTTCTAGAGTTTTATGAGTTGTTTGAGGCCTGGCTGATTGAAAGGACGCTGCACTTCATTCAACAAATAATCAATAACTTCGAAGTTCATTTTTGGAAGATCTGATACAGGTTCTAGAGTAGGTGCTATAGAAGTATTATCAGTCTGCTCCAACCTAATTGGTGTTCTGTTTGATCTTCACTCTGGTGCTCACACTAAGTGGGCAATTTTAAGTTTCTGTTTGAAATTTCCTTTGCTTCCTTATAGATGTTTTCAAATGCACTGTCCGTTCGTAGGTTTCTCAGAGTATCCTATAGATAGAATTGCTGCTGCTCTTTTAACTCCAGAAGCAGAAGCTTCAGAATTTTGAAGCAATTTCGCCAGTTGTGCACAAGGTACAAAAGCACGTATACTGACTATCAGAAAAATATCATTCCGAATTTGTTCATTCTTTTTAAATACCCTTTTAGAATTACTTTTTGATCATCATCTGGACCACTTGCAATACTGATGATTCTTTTCCAACGTGATTTGAATTCGTTTGTAGTAAATTGAAATCTGATTAGAGATTTTCGCCTAACACAGCAGCGAGTAGGACAAAGAGGCAGCAAATGTTTAGGACTACTTTCATTGATAGTTTTACAGGCTTCAAGAACAATGTCGGCGTATGTTGTCTATCGTTTTGCAGAATCCAGGTTGATGTTTCAAACGTCTTTCACTATAGCCCGTACGTCACACAAAGATTCGCATTTTCGTGCTACTTCCTGCAGTGGAAGATCTAATGCATGATTGTTACAATGAATGCATGATTGTTGCAGCTTTCGGATGTTGAGTCGAAATTATCTTCTGCACACCATTCATTCGTCCTGACATAATAGCTGCACCATCATGACACTATTCGCGTATATTTTCTGCATTCAGGTTGTTTTGTTAGAATATCTTTGATCGTGAATTCTGTTTGTGTTATGTGGGGTGATCATTCCCATAAATATTTTGTTGGGTTTGATGAATCAGAGTCAATACAGCGCACACAGAAACAACTGTTCTTTCTTTGAAATATCAGTCGTTTAGTCGGCTATGATTGCAGAAAATGGAGACTCTTTAACTTCTGCTACCAAGTCTCTATATTGCATGTCCCATAATCTTTAAAATTTCATTCTGTAAATCAGCACTAAGCCAGTTATCCCGTTGATTAATCCATTGATTGAGAACAGGCACATCCATTTTTCTTTAAGCCAGGAGCGACATCAAATTATCCGTACTATGCAAATGTTCACTGATTGCTTGACCACTGCGATATTATAAGCAGTGACTGTCTTCCTTATTCTTGTTTATGAACTTGGTCTGAAAGGAGAGCTAAAACAGGTGTTCTGTTTCTACACTCATATCTTAACCCTTTCACTCCACTGGGACATATGTGTCCCACGATACATTCTCAGAGGACCCGTGGTAATTTACCGCATGTTATTGCTATGAATCGATGTTCCACTAGTAAAGAGAAGCCTACTAATGGTTCACAGAATTGTTATGTATCATACATGATCAAATAGACAATAGTGAAAGTGAACGTGAACAATGAAAGTGAGGAACAATGTGCTAGTGATAAAGCAGTGGTTGCATGTACTGTCATTTGGAAAAGGACGCCGAAATGTAAAATATTTGTAATCATAAATACGACCGATTTTTTTTTTTTTTTTTTTTTGACAATATACGTATCATAATTGAAAATACAAGATGATCATTCATGTCTCTACCACTGGGACATATAGGTCCCACGTAAAAATATCAGCGGGATACATAATGTTCCACGTCGAAAAACGAAACGGTGGAAAATGTTTTTATATATATTTATACGTTTGAAAACAACTTAAAATAGCCATATATTAATGTTTCTCACTTCGAAAAAAATGGTAGTAAAAGGGTTAAACGAACGGAACGACAATGGAGTTCGCATTTTTTATGTGCTCTGAATTATTAATCCTACCTTATACATTTTTCCTCCTCACTATAAAACTTACTGCACTCTGCATATTGATTGTAAGAACATTAATTTAACTTTATGAATAATGTATTTAGGCCCTAAATGTCCTGTTATTAATACTCATTTAAACTGTTATATTTTTCAAGCTTCAAAATCTTGCTCGACGATTCGTTTCATATTCTAGACTTACGATTACTTAAACAACATTTTTTAAAAGAATTTACAGTGTTTTGAGAATGTACACCAATGGAAATAAAGAGAATTTTCAATTCTTTTTCCCAACTCTTTCTAACATGGAGGCAGAAAAAGCGCCCGGTCCCTTGTTTCAAAGAGAAAGATGAATCTGTATTAGATAATTTTTTCACATTACCATAAAAAGCAAAATTTAGTTCTTATAATCAGTGTTGTGTGATGTTTTTACAATCTGAAAGTGAGGGGGCAAAACGAGTATCTTGCCCCATATGAAAATTTCAGGAGGGGCAACTACCCCCTTGACCCCCCCACGGTTCCGGCGCCCCTGAGCAACAGGCAGGTAACAATGTGCCTAACAACGGAAAATCTAAGTTCACTTTATACTTGGGGGTGACTTATTGGGGGCGCGGCGGCTCAGTGGTAGAGCGTTCTCCTCCAGTGCTTGGGGTCCCTGGTTCGACCCCAGCTCACGCCGTGTGGACTTTGTGGTGGACAAACACCGTGCTCGTGTGTTTTCTCGGGTTCTCCCGTATCCTCCCACTTTCTTCATTCCACCATTTCACTCATCTCTCATCATCACCGTTTCCTTTAGCCTAATCGGCATAACCGTGGAACGTAAAACTTAAAGATCTCACTTTTTTTTTTATCGAGGCAGCAACAAGTAACCAGAAATACGCATCAGTACTAGAGCCGGGAGTAGCAGAAGTTCAAGCAAGAATGACAACAAACTATACTCGTGGCTATGTGGATAGTGTACGCGCCTTAGGATTGGAAGACCTGGCTTCGATTACCGGCAATAGCTCATTTGATTTAGATCCCACGTGAAGATGTAGTCCATGTCTCGTATAGTCTTACTGCTGAAAGGGATGCTAAACTCAAGCCTAACTAACTAACAAACGGTACTGTTCCTACGACAAAAATTATATTAAAGTATTGGGGATAGTTATATATTATATATATATATATATATATATATATATATATATATATATATATATATATATATATATATATATATATATAGAGAGAGAGAGAGAGAGAGAGAGAGAGAGAGAGAGAGATAGGGTGTTTTAAAACGGATAGGTTCTGATTGCCACGGGTGCTGACTGCCACAGCTAATTATTGGTGCTGATTGCCACGAGTGTCGCTGATTGCAAATATGAAGGTGCTGACTGCCACGAACCTGGGAGAAACTGTATTTGGAAAGAGCGGAATGAATCCCTCATACTAAATTTATGATTATTAATTAATTTAGTAGAGATTAATTAGGGATTAATTTAGTAATTATCACAGCAAATCTAAGTAACATCCTATAAGTTACAAAGTTGCTCACTAAGTGGAACGACATACACTTGGATGTTTATAAAGGGATTGTCTTTTTTGTTATATGTACAATTTGCACATTTCGTTGTTTATATTAATTGCTTTATTGTATTATTTAAGCGATATGATGGTCTGAAGCCAGCTGACAAGGGAAGTTTGGGAGAAGCACTCGCCTGCAGAGAAATAAGCATGTCATTTGAAGGACCAATTCATGCTGAGTACAACAGGTATTAAAACTCCTGTACGTTGAGAACTGTTCGAGATATTCAGCTTGGAAGTTTATATGAGAAAATGAGTGGATGCACGTTTCAATGCGTTAAGTATTCTCTCCCATGACGAAGCCTGATGGTTTGAACTTACTATTGCTTGATCGCTGGAGTCCATTCACATACAAATTGTCCATTACAAGTTGCATGACGGATGGCAAAGACGTAATGGTTGAGAAAATACCAAAGAATTGCACACGATTTGTGCAACCATTTGATGTGTTTTGATTCCGATCAATCAAAGATTATGGCAGGAGATTTGTACATAGTATGAATCTTCATCTGGACGTTATAATGTACCAACGAAAAAGTCAAATAAGGTTCGTGTCCATACGAATCACTTCCGATCACCGCGATACATTGGATTGTTTCAGTTTGCGTTCTACAAGGCAGGTTACGAACAAATTATAGACCTATAACTTTTGAATCACTTGTCGAATTTGCTTTTTGCTTTGGTTCTGCGAACTGTTCCCTTGACGGATGCAACGCAATTGCACATATAAAATGTTCATGGTGCAAGGGAGTCTTTTGCCTGCGTCATTTCCTCAGTGATCAATTTTAATCTCTAACCTATGATTATTATGAACAATGTAATGACTAATTGTATCTAACAAACCCGTTAGTTATTGTGAAACCTTTTTTTTTTTTTTTTTTTTGTTACTTCCGATAGCTTTCAATTCGTATGTCAATGTTCGTTACTAATTATGTTGTACTTAACGCGTATAAATGCGTATATACTCATTTTCTCATATAAACTTCCAAGTTGAATATGTCGAACCGTTCTCAACCGTACAGGAATTTTATTAGCTTGTTGTAATCAACATGAATTGGGACTTTAAATGGCATGCTTAGTTTCTCTGCAGGCGAGTGCTTTCTCCTGAACTTCCTTTGTGAGGGACAACCAGCAGTGCTTTTTTGATGGAACTTTCAAGAGCTGCTCGAAACAATTTACGCAGCTGTACACAGTTCATGCTGACATAGGGAGTTCAAGTGAGAATACATAAATCGTACCAATTTTGTACGCACCGCTCCCTGACAAAACTAAAAGTACACTCATGTCCAAAATTATTGTCGCATATCTATAACTTCTTGTAAGAATATAATTTGATAATTTTGCAGAGTACTTTTAATACTGATATTATGTGTATAATCAGGAAATGTATATTTGTGGTAAATTTCATAGGAAAAGAATTATAAACACGAAAATTATAATGAGTAAAATAAAATGTAACTAAATGGGCAAGAAATTTTATTTTCGTTTTATTGTTCTTATTTACTGCTCTTTCGACATGAAATTTACCACATACTTGTCTTTGCCGATTATAAAAATACTAACATTATAAGAAATACCAGGCGAATTCGTTATCAAATTATATTACTAGAACAACATATTTATAGTCATGCGACAATAATTTTGGACATGAGTGTACATACAGAGACATGTTTATGTTTACCTTTATTAGGTGTTGGTCTGAACAACACGACCCTAAGGTTCATCTAGTTTCATTCATGCTTCTTGGGGTCCGGTAATGTTACGTCTAGCAACTTTCTCTCAGACTCGTGGCAGTCAGCACGCCATCGTGGCAGTCAGCACCTTGATATTGGCAATCAGCGCCAGTCGTGGCAATCAGCACCAATAATTGGCTGTGGCAGTCAGCACCCCACCTTTTAAAACAACGCCGACAACGTTTGGGAGATTATTCCTGACACCAAGATAAGACAAAATGTATAGGCCAACCTGTGTGTACAAGGGCTTCCCTTTGGAAGGCTGCCGAAAACATGAAAAAATCAATTTTAAATTTCCATAGCTCCAACATTATGGGATCTACTGTAGTCGGGCCAAGACGTCACTTAGGAACTAGTATATGTGCCTATATAAATATCCAAGTTTCACAATCCGGCGCTACTTCCCCAACAATTTTTATAGAGGTTCGTTAATACTTCAAATTAGAAAGGCAACCAAGAACGTTCTGTCGCTTTTTGTGGAGGTCTGTGTTCCATTGGCCCTCACACCGTGAGTTGAATGCAAATGGAGATAAGGCGAAGATTAGTTATTGGTGTGGGTATATCCAACATACTGCCTGGTTGCGGCAGTTCAGTTACACCGTGAACTTGCGTAGGGACAGAAGTTGGAAGAGTTTGGTTGGTTACCGATGAGGTAATAGTTTGAACCATTTGGTGAAGTCTAATTGGATGGGGATGATCTCATAGGACGCAGGATAGGCTTGCCTCAATTCCAGTGACTGATAATTTTCCAATGCTCACACCCTCACAAATATAACGCATAGTAAAAATAAAAAATACAGACATGGGTACCAACTACAACCAGTTAATATTGTACATTACATCAGAGAGGATGACGCATAGTCGCTACCAGTGTTCAATTCAAAGCTCAGACTCAACAGCTGTACAAGCGTATTGAGTCAGCGTTAAATATATTCTTATTTAATACTAGGTGTAATACTCTAAAAGAGATTGGTAAAATTGGTATGAGATATGGTGAGTAATAGCGACATATAAGGAATGGAGTAAACCAAGTGTTAAAGTCAGTAGGTTGCACCAACGGTTGTGCATGGCGAGATGATTTATAGTAAAACGGAGAAGTTCTTTTAAAAGAGGAAAATATCATGTCATGGTTGTAAGGGTTGGGAAGAATGTCTGAAACGGAAGGGAGCCAGACACTTCTTAACATCTGTGTTCTTTCTAAGTTTCGAAGAAATAGAGCTATTCCACAGAATTTGTAAAAGGGGGAAAATTAGGAATAAGTCTTGATAGAACTCGTGTAATAACTGATTTGAGTAAATTTTAGAAACGTACGTAGATGAGAACTCGTCGTGGATGTACAGGTTATTTGCAAAACACCTAAACAAGTTGGGTCAAAATTTTACCCGCGACAATATATATATATATATATATATATATATATATATATATATATATATATATATATATATATATATATAGGGTCATCTAGGGAGACATTGATACTCAGGAGATTTTGACACTTCTAAAGTCTGGCAAAGCTAGTAGTCCTGCGCGCACACGAGAAAAAACATTCATACGTGGAAGGTTAGTGTCGATTCTCAGTGACAAGTTTCATATGCAGAGAAGTTAATTTAGCCTGTTACAACAAAAACAGAAGCCTCTAAAATAGGCATATAAAGCTTTATTTAACAAAAATTATCCATGTTGTAAGTTTCAGTGTTTCAGTAAGTCAAAAATAAGGTATAGCGGTAATATATGTTGATGAAAGGAGACAGAGGATTGGTATTATGATAAAGTATACCGTCTGTTTTCATTTGTGTCAGGCTGACATATATTGCTTGTTACAGTGACAACTCGTGCCAGCTTTCGTTGATAAATGCATTAAGGAGATAAGTCAACAGTGATTGTAGGGAGATTTCGACATGTAGTTTCTTTGTTATAAGAAAAGTCAGACAAAAGGACTCAGTCTGATTCATCTTAGTGTATACATCATAGGTTTAGGTTACATAACAAACACACTTTCTAAGCTTCTGGGTCATTTAGGCCGATATAAACCTAATCATGCGCACCGACTACGTGGGTGCTCCAGGGCTCCGGCACCCACAAGATTTTTAATTTGGACCTGTGTTTGAACCCGTTTCTCTTGCGTTTAAGTCAGCCGTATTACCGACTGAGCTAAGGCATCCCCAACTTATCCTTATAGGACTGGTATATTTTACTTTATCATTACGCTGGCCTTTATGACATTGTTCATAAAAGATTTTAACTAAAAATATATCGGTCAAATATCAAGAATTTTCTGAAAACATATCGGCTAACATGGCCCGCCATTGATATGCACCCACATATTTTCGGTAAGTCGACGCTCTTGAACCTAATGGTAAAGTACCTTTGGTTTTAAATGAGCACAGTACATGGGTCAAAGATCATGATGTATTAAAGAAAGCCTCTAATACTCGTATAGAAATGTTCTCTGCCACAACACAGTACTCAAAATTATCAATCTTTAATATATCTTTCTTCCACAGTTTGAAAAACAATTTCAACTTATCTTATGGCAACTGTTCTTAGGAACCGTGCCGAAATGTTGTGAAGGAAGACTATGAGAAAGTCAGTTTCAGTTGGAAGAAATCAGCCTCTGTAGAATTCTTCGCATATGGATTCCGAAAATTATTGTGTTAAATTGTGATTTTCGATTATTGATTATTAGAGTAACTCATATTATGCTTTATTTTTGTTTAATTATGCTTTATCTTTTTCCAAATTATGCTTTATTATGCTTTATTGTTAATTTCAATCATTGTTTTACATTAATCATGTAAAATGTGTAATATTTACTATACATTAAATATTCTAAATATCTTGATCTTTTTATTAAGATTTTTTGCAACTAGTTTCTTTCATATTTAATGAACTTTCTACTTAATACACTATAAAGAGATATGCTTTACTCGAGTCAGTTTTTTAAATCATTTGTATGAGTCTTAGAGGTGCATATATACTAAAAAGGAAAGTAAAAATGCCACCAAAAAGTACAGAAAGTTCAAGAGGTACACATAACAATATAGTGTGGAGTTTTTGTGTGCTATTCATTGTTGGCGGAAAGTTTTCTTCTTCTTTTCCTTTTTTTCTCCACATCAAAGAATTATACCGAAATAAAAATAAGCTTTTCATTGTTGCATTCTTATATTGTGAATAATTTTGCATTGTAAATATTGGTTTTTAAAAATATTAATACAGTATGTTAAACTTGAAGTTAAACAAAATTTTCCAAGAATTCTGCTATATATTTATTTTAAATTATACATTATGCTTTATTTTCTAAAATTATGCTTTATTATGCTCTTAAAATTAGTTTCTTCTAGACCCTTAGATAACCACAACCATGTTCCAGATACCAACCGTATGTGTAAATTGCTGTTATGCTTTTTTTATGGTTTTTATACCTTTGGGTTGCCCTATTGATCACTATGGGTAGCAAATACTGAAAGCAACATGTTGGAAAACAGGTGTAAAACAAAGGTCATTTTTCACGAACTTACATTGTTTCAGTGCTCTTGTATTTCAACTCAGGTTGCATTTGTAAATGAGCCATACGTAGATAGTAGCAACCTTAGATCTAGTATTGCATTGCGTTTTGTTTTTTGTGCTCCAAACATGTGAAGAAATTTATTGTTTATTTCTTTATATACAATTATGCTATTCTAATTTTTTAACGACTGGTTCTCCATTATATACCTAGGAGATATATATATATATATATATATATATATATATATATATATATATATATATATATATATATATATATATATATATATATATATATATATATAACTGTATACCTTTCGGGTCCTCACTTGGAGACGCGGATTGCACTATGTGGCAACGTGTAAACATCCTCTTTACTCCAGACTATGGATGGCCAAAATTTTCCGGAATCGAATTTTCCGGATTTTCCGGCCAAAATTTCACTTTCCGGATTTCGGAAAAAATCCGAAATTAGGGAAAATTCTGGAAATTTTCGTAATTCCGGATTTTTTCTGAAATCGGATCATCTAAATTCTGGACTTTTTCCGAAATCCGGAATTTTTCTGCATTCCGGAATTTTTTGACGTCGGAATGTTTCCGTTTTCCGGTCTTTTCCGAATTCTGGAATTTTTCCGATTTTACTTTCCGGATTCCGGAAAGTAAAAATTCCGGAATTGACCATCCGGACCAGACATGTCTTGTTTGCAGCTTTCTCTTGCTGAAAAATGTGTCCGGAACCGGGCAGCTTTTTAAAATATGGTAATATGTCCTGGCTTTTAAATAAAAATAATCAGAACAAGGTTATTTATTACAAGAAATCTAAATGAGCTTGAGCATATGCCAAACGGAATCAGCTGCGTGTTTAAACGGCTAACGGTCTTGTGTTTTGAGGTTGGTACCGCTAATGACTTCATTGACTTCATTTGTTTCATCTTTCAGTTCCGTATTGAATTCAATGTTTCCTATTGAGGGATGAATCTCATGGCGTAGGATGTTTATTCTTTTCTTTTTGTTTTGTTTTTCTTGGAGAGAGGTTTGTGCCAAATATGGAAACAGCTATTTTGTTCTGTAATTACTTAGAAACTATCCGGAATCATTTGCTACACGAACACTATTCACATCGTCGGACCAAATAAACTGATAGTATGCACCATAACAGTCAGATGTCAAGCGACGAAGTGAAAATCAGTCAGTAATTTTCACACCACACTTGCTCACATGAAATTCTGACGTAATGGTCAGTGCTCGAAACATTCATCATTTTATATATAAACAATCAGTAACATGTGGCAGAGAATACAACTGGTCTCATAAATAGGTGTCCTATTATGTAATCACAGTTACTATAATATATATATATATCATTACTATTATTATTACTCATTTATATTCATTAACATTTTATTAGCTATATTCATTTTTAGACACCCTATTCTACAATTACGCCCAAGACTGTTCAAAGTAGTCTCATTCTATATATATTAAAATCAACAAGTCACTACATAAACTATCGTACACTGATCAATACGTGGGAATCCGTATGAACCAACACTCAATCCACAACATAAACCGAACAAATCACTGACATTATCACTTATTGAATCAGCTCTGAGAACTGAGAAAGGAGGGAAGGGATCAGAACTAAGTGGCCCTTCTATTAAGCTAATCCATGTTTCAATTATAGGATTACTGTTAATGCCCCGGGAGGGACATATTGAAACTATTAAGAAAAAGATTCCTTTCCTGAGGGGAAAAGAACCTTACTGAAATTATTTAACCCATGGTGCGTTGGAAATTGTGGTCAATTTAGGGGTAAATGGCGAGTCCCAATTAGAGTTTACACTGACATAAGGAAAATAACTTAACTTCCAAATAACCTACATACGCCGTCATTTAAAAAAAAATCACATATATTACACACAAAACTATATATGGACAGGTTACCGCACCCTAATTGACTTTGGGAGGGTAAAAAGGGATTTTTAAAGGGAAGCACTAATCAAAACTTAGTTTGGAGAGATCACAAACCACTATGAATCCTGTCCATAATTATCAATGTTCACCAACATGGCGTCTACTGAGCCGAATTCCAAACTATAGCTCTTCTGAATAATTTTACTGGCAGATTCTTAAAGTTTCAGAACTCCACAAGCTTCCGACATGGTTATTTACTATTTAACTTATTGTTACCTGAATATTCAGTCGCATTCCTCTGTGTAAATTTTGGTGGAGCGATGATGCGTGCACTTATATCTACGATGATCACGTCAAAAATAAGGTGAAGACACGCTATAATACTAAGGCGGAAATATAGTTCCCAATCAGAGCAAGGAATTTTCGCGGCGGAAAATACAAAGCGAATAAAAATTGGTAGGAACTGAATTAAACCGGATTTTAGCAGGGTATGGGCATCTCAGAGGGACGAAGGGGGTCTAAATTAAAGAAAGAAATTATTCCTCAAATATAATTTACCCTAGATTACTCTGAGACCCCTACATTAATTTTGGTTTAAATAAAAAAGAAAATGGATTTAATACATAAACCGAAAATTATGTGCTAAAAATTTACAACACGTGGTACGGTCGAAAAATATTGGTCCCCTTCCTCCCCCCCCAAAAAAAAAACAATTATACAATCTTAACTGTAATGGCACATTACAGATTTAGGAATTATATAATGCATCATTATCCCCAAATACTATTGACCTTTCCTTAACAACCTTCGTCAAGAAGCAGTATGGTTTGTCTTCTCCATCCTTATACACCATTGTTAGAATGATTGAGAATAGGAAAACAGACTAAATACCGTATTTACGCGTGTATGCCGCGTCCCCGTGAAAGCCACGCACTCCCAATTTCTGGAACGTTAAAATTAAAAAAAAAAAAAAAAAAAAAAAAAAACTAGTGTAAGCAACGCACATCAATTTTAAAAAAAAAGAAAAAAAAGAAAAGAAAAAACGGTACAATATATTTTTCACCCTACTTTTAATCATTAAAATCGTTATACAAAGAGACAATCCAACAAATACTGTGATTATTAACAGAAATCACTCCCGTGTCTGGCTTTCTTCGTCGCCGTCGTCTCCCGAGGAGCTGGAGCACGTATCACCATCGGACTGATTCAAGTCTTCGCTCCCCTCGCTGGCATTGGAAATGCAGTATTTTTTAAAGCTGCGGACGACAAGATCCTCTGGAATTGAATTCCATGCTTCAATAATCCATTCACACAAAAGGCGAAGTGCAAGTTTCTTAATTCGGCTAGTTAGCGTAGTTTCGTGTACTGCAGTCGCCATCCATTCAGTGTACAGTCGCCGCAAGTGGTTCTTGAAAGGCCGGTTGATGCATACATCCAAAGGTTGCAGTAGAGATGTACCGGGAATAACAACCAAATCTGTGTTCCCTTTCTGAAGATGTTACTTAACCACATAAGTTAAGTGTCCACGAAAGCTATCGAGAACCAACGTAGAAGGCAAACGATGGAGAGCACCACGACGTCTCTCCCAAACACACTGCAACCAGTCTACTACCAACTCGTTATCCATAAAACCTTTCTCTGTTACACTGCGTACCCAAATTGTCTTTTGCTCATTATAAAGTTACGCAACTGCTCTTCTAGTGCGGGGTACTTTGCCTTTTTACCTCGAAAAGCCATACGATCACGCGAACAATTTTTAAGTTTGTCTTTATTTTTTCTCCAATCCCGAATGCACAATTCAAATACGCCATATTTTCTACCAACTAGCTTCAGTTTATTCCCATCAGCTTCAGCTTCTGTTATCAGTTTGTTTTTCTCCCGCTGTAAATGAACTTATCTTCCTCGCGGCACACATGTTTATGTTCTTAACAACAGCACGTGAAACCACACAAATCACAGACTTTCATGTATGGTATATCGGTACTCACCATCGTAACACTGGGTACTTGAATGTTAATAGTACTTGCTTCACAGAATAACAAATCCGACTGGGCTTCAAATACCACTAGTGCCATGAATTTACAAAAGGATGCCCGAGAGCCAAAAGTGGCCATAGTAAGAATTTCCAAGTACGCTGCAAGCTAGTCAATTGTCATCAGCTGCAATAGCCATACATTGATCCTTATTGGAAACTAGTGCATGGTGGAAGACTTGGCCAATAGATGGTGGTACATGTACGGTATTTTTGTGATAGGCCGATCATGTAGATGTAAGTGGAAAGATGAGCTGTAACTTGCTATTTTATATTAAAACTTTTCTACTCTTGTAAAATTACTCACAATATTCCAGTATTAGGTTAATAAAAACTTCCCGTGATTTTAAATGCTTGGTGGCTCAGTCAATTCTACATTTCCTCGTGTATGCCGCGCACCCTGTTTTTTGACTTCGTTTTTGTACAGAAAAGGTGCGTGGCATACACGGATAAATGCAGTATTTCGGAGCTATTGAATAAAACTTGATCATCTGAAAAAAAAAAAAATAATAAACATTGCTTATCAGCAGGAGCAACTGGAGCATCAAAGTACAAGACAAAAGTAATAATTTTATTTTCTACGTATATAAATTTATGCATTGAGCTAATAAATTTGTAGTCTTAATGAGGTGTTAAGATATTTAACATTTATAGGCCTACATATAGATCATTTCCTAGAGACTTTTGTTTCAAAAATCAACACTTGAAATGAAGTGTCGTTTTAAGTTGCATAAAATTTGGTAATAATATTTATAAGACTATACAGTCATTCATAAAGTTCTCTAATTCTGTATATAAAACTTCACAATCATTATCAGGTATGTACCAATAATTATTGACAATTGACTGATTTTTAACTTTTTCTTCCATAAATTGAATTTAATCCCAAAACTATTTTAAAGCATTTTAAAGTAATAGACTACATGTAAAACATGTTTTCTATCAGGAGAGGTAAATTGTCTAATTTAATTGTCCCATGCAAAATCATTATTTACTTGGCATTTAAGGGGCACGACAGGTGACTGACAATACGACATTATATTTTCTAGCCTAGTTTGTCGAGAAGTGGAAGTGCCGTTGAGTATGACGTCATAGCCATGGCAGTTGCAAAAAGGTCATGAGAATAGTGAACAGTTGAAAAGCATACTTTTGGGGGGGGGGGAATCACATATTGTGGGACAAGTGGAGTTTCGATGCCAGCACATTACAAATGAATTAACTATTGAAGTTATGAATCTCCAGAAATTAATGAATTTTATTTTAACTTGGTATACTTCCTCCTAAACTTTTATCCTCATTATCCACTTGGTTTTGTTGTCTCTTGGTTTATAAATAGAATAATAATGGTATTTTTCTAAAGAGGGGAAAAAATCTTCGAAACTTCTGTAAAATAAAAAAAAAAAATATTTTAGTTTATTTATGAAATTAGCAATTACATCAAGAACTCTGTAATGAAACATTATGAAGTACAAAATATATCCAATGAATAACAAATACACTTTTAGTTATTTGTAATATAAACATTTCATGAAATAAACATGTGTTTACGTTCTTTTAGTTGGATGAATAGGATGGTTTAAATGCGACAAATCTGGAGGATTCTTCTCAAATTGTGCAATTAAATCAATAGCTTCTTTCGTAATGGACCACAAATCCGCATTCTCCTTTTTAAAGGTAAGATACCAGGCATTGATAGTAGGGTAAGGGAGTAAGTCAAATCCCACTGCTTCCAAGCACATGACTGCTGTAGCCAGATGAAAATCTGCAATTGTCACTCTATCTGAAGAAACAAACAAAAAAGTACACTAACTTTATTATCCTCTGAAAATGAGAGTGTAAAGATCTTAGATTAATTGAAATACATATGTACGATATTTTAAAAATTGTATTAAACTGTGGGATATAATACAGGAGGATAAACTGTAGGGTGACTAAGGTTCAAAGAGCCTATCCGGTTTGCCATAAGGACCAGATTGTGTCACGTGATCAGGTCAAAAGTCACGTTGCGTGCTAAATCGAAAAAATGAAATGAAATATTTGAGTTTTACGTCCCACGGTTATGCCGGTTAGGCTAAAGGAGACGGTGATAATGAGAGATGAGTGAAATGGTGGAATGAAGAAAGTGGGAGGAAACGGGAGTACCCCGAGAAAACCCACGAGCACGGTGTTTGTCCACCACAAAGTTCACTTGGCGGGGGCTGGGATCGAACCCGGGACCCCAAGCACCAGAGGTGAACGCTCTACCACTGAGCCACCGCGCCCCCCTGCGTGCTAAATCGAGTCTGGAGATTCCAAATCCAGATGTGAGATATTTCAAGCACGTAAACTCCGCGTGGACTTCCCTCGGTAATTCACATATGCACATACTTTATCATTATTATTGATTTACTCAAACAACTTGACTTTTGACAATGTTCTATCCAGGGGCGTCATTTCAGACTTCGCTTCAGGGAGGCAAAAGTACCACCGACATAAGATTTTCACGTTTTGTACTAGTATATTAGTAGACAATCAATTAAAGTATATGTATTCCTTAAACTCTTGGGGGGGGGGTGACTGCCCCCTCCTGCCCCCCCTAAATGACGCCCCTGGTTCTATCCATATTTAATTTACGTGCTGTACATCGTTTTTAAGCTTTTCATTATGTCTTTGCAATAAGCTTTCAATTAGCCATCTGCTGATTATAATTTTTGAGATATTTAACGACTTAATTTTTTCAATGATCTTCCATTGATATTAATGTTAATGTTTTGTGCTTTTCGACTATGTTCCATCTTTTTTAGGACAATTTGCTTTTGAAGATAGAATTTACATAGTCCCCTCTATATTCAAGCTGAATTTCAGCCATCTCCCTCTTTTGTTTTTTAAGATAAATGGAGAAATTATTTTTCATTGATTTTCTATTGACATTAATGTTAATGTTTTGTGTGTGTGTTTTTCTTAATGTTCCATCCATTTTAGTGAAATTTAAAATACAGAATTTACATAGTCTCTTTTGCATTTGAGCTGAATTTCAGCCATCTCCCTTCTTTTTTGGTTCTTGAGATAAGTGCAGTAATTGTTTTTCATTGATTTTTCGTTGGCATTAATATTAATATTTCGTGTTTTTGACTATGTTCCATCCATTTTAGGACAATTTGCTTTTGGAATATTGAATCTACATAGTCTCTTCTACGTTTGAGGTTAATTTCAGTCATTTCTCCCAAAGTCTGTTCACATCATTGGAACCGGATAAACCCTTTGCTCTGGATTGTTCAGATTTTGACTCGATTAATTCTGCGACTCGGTTAAGCCCACCCTGGGATGCCGAATTTGAAATTGTGGGAAAACGGTATTACAAGTTATAATAGTTTTAAAAATGCAAAATTAACTGACATATGCATGTTATGTTGTACCCACGACAGCTCTTTATTATTAATGATAAAATAGATATAGGTCTAACCAGAGTTCCGTATATTTCTGATTTTACTGAAATTATTGAAATCATTAAATTAACGGAAAACTACTTACTACAGTATATCTACATACGTAATACGATTAATATTGAAATTAAAACTCTGCATTCGATAAAATAGTATCCTGAAAGTTAAAACAGCTGGACCAATCTGCTTATGTTATTTAAACACATATAACACTGATATGCTTTTTTCTTTTTATTCTTTTTTTTTGTAAACTTAAATATTATTTATTTTATTACATGTTATATTTTCAAAGGTATAAGGCAGTGAAACATTCATGGGAGCTAAGGGGCCTCAAGTATATGTCTGCGATTTGGTTTGCAAAGCGAGACTTCTTGCCGAGAGATTGAAACAACATACAGGGTGTCCGGGAAGTCCTTCTCTGATTACAGAAATTGATAACTCAGGCTAGAAATACGATAGAAATATAAAACTGGTGTTGAATTGTTTACAAACTATAAAAGTTTTGGTCACATCAGTACACTTCCACATGAGCACCCTTGGTAGCACGTAGCACATCTAGGCGATATTCAATTTCCATCCACACATTAGCCAACATCACTGGAGGGATCGATGCAACGACTGTGGTTATTCGTTGCTGCAGGGTTTCAAGATCTGGTACATGTGTTCGGTAGACCTCATCCTTGACATAACCCCATAAAAAGAAGTCTAATGGGGTTATGTCAGGAGAGCGTGGAGGCCAAGCTGTTGGTCCATCACGACCAATCCATCGCCCAGGAAATGTCCTATCGAGATAGGCACGGACGTCCAAACCCCAATGAGGTGGTGCACCGTCTTGCTGAAAAACGACATCGGGGCGATACTGAAGCAGCTGAGGAACAGCATACAGCTGCAACATATCCAGGTACACTGCAGATGTAATGGTATCCTCAGCGAAGAAGAATGGCCCGATAATTCGATCGTGCAATAACGCGCACCAAACATTCACCTTTGGACTGCCTCTGGTGAACTCCCTGACCTCCCTGGGGGGTTCTGAACCCCAAATGCGTACATTATGGCGATTCACTACTCCACTGACAAAGAATGTCGCTTCGTCGGAAAAGGCAATTCGTCTGAGATAACCATTATCGTCCTCAATACGTGATAGCATTTCGGCTTCTTGGGCTTCTTACTTACGTACAAACAAAATTGAGACTTGGTAAAACAGAACAAACCTAACACAGACAAAAACTTATATAGTTTGTAAACAATTCAACACCAGTTTCATATTTCTATCTTATTTCTAGCCTGAGTTATCAATTTCTGTAATCAGGGAAGGACTTCTCGGACACCCTGTATTTTAAGTTTTACTAACAAGGAAAGCTATCCAACTCCTCGACGAGTATCGCATTGAAACTTGCACAAGAAGAAGGACATATTGAAAGATGGAAGTATGCTTACTCTTACGATTCGCAACGTCGTCGAACCGGAAGTAGAATGATCGTTCCCCCATAACCCCTGAAAGTTATGTACTCTGGTTATACACGCCAGAATGTGATACACTGGAACCTGTTTTCTCACGAAGACAAATATTGCAAACTCAAGATGATAACAGTTGGTGGTGATTGGGATCTCTAGTACCTCATTGATGCGAAGCGATGTCAAATGGAACACGATACGATACACTCATAGTAAGTTCCAAACGAACACGTTTATCCACTGGAGAAAAGGATCAGACTGAAAACACAACACAAAATGACTTTCTGTTATTATTATTATTATTATTATTATTATTATTATTATTATTATTATTATTATTATTATTATTATTATTACTAGTAGTAGTAGTAGTGGTGGTGGTGGTGGTAGTAGCAGCAGCAGTAGTAGTAGTATCATTAGTATTATGAGCAGTATGATGAGTAAAGATAATAATAATGAGAAGAAGAAGAAGACAAATGTATTATTTGGCCCGTTCAGTAACGAAGGACTTCGGCCCTTCTTGAGTGTTCTCTAGCATTGCTACAAAGGTTTTAAAATCCACAAATAATCATAACCCAGCCGTAATTCGAAGTCGGGACCCTTGAACGCTTGCTTGACTCCTCAACCAACACGAACATGAGGTCATCAATAATAATAAGACGACGACAAAGAAATAATAATAATAATAATAATAATAATAATAATCCTATACCAGTGTTCTTAACCTAATTTTGATCACAACCCCCATATTATCACATCCTCTTGCCTGCAACTACCTTATAATTTCTGGTTTGTAATAAGCTTGTGTAGAATTTTTAATATACCTATTGCTGAGATCTCACGATATGCATCTATTTCTAAAATAGTAGAATCTATTTCTTGTATACAGTGGATAAAGTAATTTCCCTAAAAGCGAATGGATTAAAACCAAAATATTTTCCGGTATTAGATTCTAATTACATTTATCTCTTTCGCTTATCTTCGCGACCCCCAGGTTGAGAAATTCTGTCTTATGCTATTTCTTCTTCTTGCAGACCTCGTGTTCGTAGGATTGAGGCACCAAGCCAGCGACTCAAGGGTCCTGACTTCGAATCTCGGCTGGGGTATGGTTGTCTCTGGATTCTGAAACTTTTATAGCAGTGCTAGAGGACACTCAAGACAGGCCGAAGTCTTTCGCTCATTATTATTATCTTTACTCATATTACTAATACTAATCATACAAGTACTACTACTATTTCAAATAATAATAATAATAATAATAATAATAATAATAATCATAGAAAGCTATTTTTGCATTGTGGTTTCAGCCTGTCCTTTTTCTTCAGCGGGTAAACATGTTCGTTTGGAACTTACGATCGGTGTATCGTATCGTCCTCCATTTGACATCGCTTCGCATCAATGAGGCACTAGAGACACCAATCACCACCGACTGTTATCATCTTGAGTTTGCAATATTTTCTTCGTGAGAAAACAGGTTCCAGTGTATCACATTCTGACGTGTATGACCAGAGTACATAACTTTCAGGGGCTATGGGAGAACAATCATTCTACTTCCGGTTCAACGATGTTGCGAATCGTAGGAGTAAGCATATTTCCATCTTTCAATATGTCCTTCCACTTGTGCAAGTTTCAATGTGATACTCGTCGAGAAGTTAGAAAGCTTTCCTTGTAAGCGATCTTTTTTTCTCTTCGTTCACAATTCTCTGCATCGCTTGTAAACTCATCCTACAGGCCGCTGCAGTTCACTCACAGAGACCACAGTCGGTTTCGTGATCTTTAATATATTTTTGAACTGAAAGAGTATAAACTTCAGCTATTTTCCTAAATGATCGTGTAATTGGTGTATTGGTAAGTAAATAGTAACTGATTGATCTATTTTCAGAATTTAAAAAAATGCTACTTTTTTAAGGGCAGGGACACAAGTTTAAAAGTGCAAACTGTCCTACAAAATATGGATGTCTAGCAATCCTAGACATAACTGACAAATGAAAATGGTTTAATTTATATAAAAGTTTATTGATGAGTAATTGAATAGGTATATGCTTCTAGTGTACGAAAACACAAAAGGAAAAAAAAAAAGCTTCTGTTTATTGATACACTTCTCCACTGCACATAGTTAATAATCTGTTTCATTCGCAATGACCTTCAAACGTGAATAACTCAGGCAATGAATTCCAGCAGTTATAAGAGTGTGAGTCAGTATCAGTGATGCCAATTGAAGGGAAATTTCCCTTGGCGCAGGGAAATTTTGAGTAAATTTTGGAGAAAAGGGAAAAAGGGAAATTGCTTGTAATCTCTCAATATTGCAGGGAAATTTGAACCTCTCTTCAATCATTTATAGATGGAATGTATTTACGCATCTGATTAATCTCATTAAAATTCGGTATAAATTTAACATCCTATATGTTCCAAACATAATCGGTTGCACATACCGTATTTCACATAAATTCTCACAAGTTATCTTGCTTTGCATTCGTTAATATTTATCAATATTACACATCGATCAACATATTCAGTTAAATTCGAAACATTACAACAATGCTTATTTAAAATCTTTAATCAAAATTAATCTTCCCATTGTTGAATTAAATGCAATGCAATAAGATGAAATATTTATCAATTAAATTATTACTCCAAGTATTATAACAGTTTGGTTTTCCTAATCAGAAGATGTTTTTCCCAACCAGAAAATTGATTGTGAAGAGGATTAATCGATGTAAGAGAGGAAAATCTGCGTGTCTTGAATGTAAATATGTATATGTGGGCGAATACTGGGTCATTAGTGTATGTGTGTTTGTGTAAGTTTACAAATTTTCTGGTGACTGTACGCACTGAATTATAAATTCTTAAAAATTCCACATCTCTAAACTTTGTATTGTGCTTACGAACATTCCTCGTGTACAGCCAAAGACAGTAGCAGCTAGTTTTCTTTGTAACTGTTCGTATTCGGTTCAGTAAATATGGGAGTGCTGTTCTTATGTAAGTACATACAAAATATATACTTAATATTTTCTTTGTACCTTAGGTTACATTAATATTAAAATATATCATGATATCTAGGATAAAAATTAAATTTACATAATATTTATTTTATATTTTTTAAATGATTTATTTAGGTTGTCCGTCCCGACCGAGGTATTTATAGGATTTTTCCTCAGTCACACCAGGCAAATGCAGAGATTGCACCTTTAACATAGGTCCTGGCCTACACCTTTCCATATCCTTTCCCCTCCTCTATCGCGACGCCTTAGATATCTAAACAATAAATCAAGTTCAAATTCTGCGTAAGCTCAAAGGAAAGCTGTCAGGTATCTGCTTGTGTGTGGTTATAAGATTGGGGTGAGGAGTGGATGCGAAAACGATTAAAAATACATTTACTAAATACAGTACTTGGACGGTTTGGATGAAGGGAAATTTTGTCCGGGAAAGGGAAATTCTGAAGCTTGTGAAGGGAAAACTGTTCTGAAGGAATTGGCATCACTGGTCAGTATCAATATGTTCAAGGTATGCAGCCAGCAGAAATAGTTCGTTCGTTAAATGATTAGGTTAAGGAAAGATCCCCGCAATAACTGCTTCGTAACACATACAGTAGATACATACAGAACGACTAACATTTTTGCCGCCTCAAGTCATTAGCAGATGTCCCCCTCAACTATACGTCTAAGTATTTTCCGCCAAATTTCTGTAATTTCCAGAACTGGAGTATGAAGAAAACTTGTTCAAGAAAATTTGCCACCCCAACCTATGTTGGACCATGCGTAAATATGGCCCTGCACATATATAACGTACATTTAAATAATATACTATATCCGGACTTAATAAGAACTACGAATTATTAATATACTACTAGTTGAACCTGCGCTCTCTACACAGCGTATCATTCACGTATAAGCATGAATCTCCTTGTCATTCCTCACAATATCTGTACATGTCCCTTTACAGACACAAGTGAAAGACGCCTTGATAAAATCGGCAAGGGGTACCATAAAGGGGAGATTTTTTCAATTCCTCGCGTCGCCCCAGGAACAGAAGATAACAGCATTTGTCTTACTAATATCACCGATGTGTTGTGGCGTCATAGCACTGTACTCTCATACCATCCATCACTTCCGCTCTATTGACTGCCGTATATTCAGCTGTTTAAACATTATGCCTTCATAGCTCATCACGCATCCAATTAACCATGTTTGATGTCTCTATTCATTTCAGGCAACGAAGCTCCAGCAAGATCACAAATTGTATGCCAGCCAGCCAGCTAGTTTGGACCAGCACCCACTGCAAAGGAGGTTCGTCCTCACTTAATTGATGACCTTCCCCATGAAAGTGAATAAAGATTCAAATAAATTGATCAATAAAATAGCACCTAGACCCTCTAGTGATTTAACTTGGACCTCCTATGTTATTCTAACTCTTCCCGAAGAAAGGACGCAACCATTTAAAAGGGTAAACGTTAAAAAAAATCGCGTTTTTATTGCTATTGTAGCATTTTAATAGATAGATTGATGATTGATCAGAATAAAGCATGACTATGAGGAAATAATACGTATATTTGTTCCATCGCAGCATTTATGCGGAAAACAGAAAACGAATTTAAGTAATCTGTTTCAATTTTCAAACAGATTTTCTTTTTTTCTTTTTTCATCAAAAGACCCAATATATTTCAACTAAAAATTTTCTTGTAGGCCTTATATCTGGAGAACTATATATAGTGTAGCCAAACCCAAACTATCACTTAACTCACAAGGAATGGACTTGAACATGTCATCCGGATATCCGAATCAAACCTAGTTCATTCGATAAACATAACAAAGATATGTTCATATACAAAAACTTAGGTGCCATGAACAACAGAGTAAGTCCCTGGGGCCCATTAACCCTGTTAGTATAAAGAAAATTGTAGACTCGCAGGAAATAGCTATTGCATCAACACTGTTCATTGGAAAGTCATGGTTTATAGTTCATTTTCTTCAGCATGAAACAAGCTTGTCATAGGTGCTATGTATTGGTGCCAATAGCGTACTTTAACAGGGAAAATTGGGAGAATGTCGGGAAAATTCCCTCCAGAAATCCCTCCTATCAACTTTGGATCCCTCTGGAGTGGCCCCGAGTAAAAGTATACAATCCGAATGTATCTCGGAAAATACTATGTATGAGGGAAAAGGTATGAGGTATGAATAGGTATGAGGGAAAAGCGTGTATTTGTATACAAGCTGTTCCCTTATATATATTCCGTCTATCAACACAAAACTTGGTACACGTTTCTCTTATCCATTTTAGTATTTTCCGAGATATTTGCATTGTATGCTTTTACCCGAAGCCGCTCCAGTGGGGTCCAAAGTTGATAGGAAGGATTTCTGGAGGGAATTTTCCCGACATTCTCCCAATTTCCCCTGTTCAAGTACGGTCCAATGAACAGTGTTGATGCAATAGCTATTTCAATGCGAGTCTATGATTTTCTTTATACTATCAGGGTTAATGGGCCCCAAGGACTTATTCCATTGTCCATGGCACCTAATTTTTTGCATATGAGCATATTTTTGTTATGTTTATCGAATGGACTAGGTTTGATTCGGTTGTCCGGATGACACGTTCATGTCCGTTCCTTGTCAGTATGATGTGCTTATTCCGTAAAAAAAAAAAAAAAAAAAAAATCCAGTATAAAATGGCCTCTGAGCTGTATCTGGTGATTGTTAAATAAATAAACGAAAACTCGATTAAGAGACCATTCAAAAATTTTGTGGCCCCTGATCCACAAAATAATTATTGGCCAAGATCGCAAACTCTTGATGCATATTTTATCATTCCTGAAACTTTTGGTCGAGAACCCAATCTCTTGATCAATTTGTTTTGATTATTCATAAATTTCTTTTTTTTTTTTTAATATCTCAATGTCTAATTTATACATAAATGGTTTCTTACCTTACTATCATTAAAATTTGCCAGGCTAAGATAATATCTCCATAAAGAGAGCTAAAGTTCTTTAGGATGAGGAGAAATTCATCCCCTTCAAATCGTAATCTGAAATAACGCATTCTACAAAATTAAACTATATTTTTCCTATTTCTGGAGAAACATGTGATTCTTACAGAAATTTGAGAGCTGAGTTGAATTTTTTTTTAGTTTTCCTACTTCAGGGATAGTTTAAGAGTTAGCATATTTTTAATTTCTTTTAAAATTTTGATAAAATTGTAGAGAATGTTAATATAGTGACAAACTGATCGAAATGTAAGAAAAAAGCCTATGGAAGGTAATACTTAACACAGTATTCACATATGTTCACTTTTTAGCAGTTATTTTAAATGAATATTTATAAAGAATAAAAAATATATAAACGGAAAGTTGACATTTCCTTTCGTACTAAATGTCCTTCTTGTCTGGAATTATAGTCCAGCAATAATCAGCTAGCATAGTAACCATCCATTTCCCTTCATCAGAGGCGGATAGGCATCATTAGGGGGGCCCGGGCGCTTTTTCTCACAAGGGCCACTAGAATCTCAATGTCATAAATCAAGTTGCGCAGTTTCCTTCTACAGTAAGTCAATAGTGTTAACAATTAACAATCAAAACTTCATATTCTTTTATCAGCATATCATCCTGAATTCTTCAAAGTACCGTATTACACGAAGTTCAAGGAGTACGTATACTATATTACAAAATTAGCAGATGTTTTAGTATACTACTTTTTGATGCTACAAAGTCGATCACCTTTTCATTCGGAACATTCTCTAACAAGTTCTTTTCAATAGATATCAACATAAATGTTGCCAAATGTTCCTGAGATACGGCATGTTTTCAAATGGTCCTTAATCTATTTTTAACATATTTCAGTTTTGAAAAACTTCTTTCACATGTTACAGATAAAGTCAATATAAATGTGTGTACTAGTAGCAAACCTGGATAAGCATTACTGTACAAAATATAATTTTGCAACATTAAAAAGCAGCACCTTGGATAATTTTTGCAACACGTTTTGCACTCGCATTACTTGAAAAGATTTTTTTTCTAGTCCTGAATCACTGGCGCTATCAGCATAATCAGTCTTTCTTCTCGGTTGTACTCATCAACAACACTGGCATTCAAGGATTCCCACTTCCTTGACAAGTCCAATAATTCTTGTCTAGAAGCCTTCAAAACTTTTTTTACTGATTTTTTTCAGAAGGTGCGTAAGTTTATTGAAAGCCGTGTCTGGAAGTTCTGTTAATTGGTTGAAATTTCTGGGGCCCAAACACGACAAATGTGTCCATCTATCTTGCTTCTTGAATCTTAAAGATATACTCGAAATGACTGTATTCAATATTGTGTTGAATGCTTCGATGCAGTGTCTGGTCATTGGATCAAAAGCAGCTTCATCTTCACATTTATAGATAAACATTATTTTCCACCTACGAAGGTGAGTTGCCGGCAGGTCAGTAGAAACAAAGGAATCACGTTCTAATTCTTCAAATCTCTTATTGGCCCCTTCCGCAAACCCTAATGCTGTATTTTTAACGGATTCAAAATCAGCTCTCTTCTCCTTTAGATGGGACAGAGTAGTCTGCACCATTTGATATGACTGCAATACATCAGCACCCCTGTGTTTGAAGATAGTTTGACAGAGGAGTCGTCACTTGAAATATTTTTAGGAACACTTGTGCTGTCAGAATTGTTTTCAACTTGAGAAGACCTTCTATGTATCCTTCCGCTTTGCATCTAACTTCTGGTTTGATATTTTTATAGAAGCAATCTCCTTTATTGTTATGATAAACTCTATGTATAAAGCATTTTCTGGGTTCAAAAAATGACAAACGCTTTCTGCAGCGCAGAGTGTTTGGGACACCATCTTGTTTCCGGAATAACTATAAGACGCCTTTGACATTTGATCTTCCAAATGTCCATTCGCAGATAAGACTCACGTATAAATACCGCACAGCACAGGCATTCAGCAGAATAAACAATGACACAAAATCAATGCAACTTTTTGTCGCACCACATATAACAAGACTGAGTATGTGAGCGTAACACCACATGTGTAAATGATATAGGCACACAATACTTAAGTCTTTTGAAAAACCCGAATATTATCCTTGCATGCTACTTGCGTCATTGGTTGTATTTCCAATACATTTCTTAATATCAAGGTTCAACTTCTGCAGAATTTCCAGCAGTAAATTGCAGAGAAACTGGCCTGTGGTAGACGCATTTTACAATGGCAACAACTCTTTCTTTAACAACAGTTTTAACAACAAACTGTAAAACAATACAACACAGGTCTGAAACTGTTATATCTTGAGTAGTGTCTAATATATATCATCCCAGCCCGAGAGACTTCTTTCGAAATATCTTCTCTGATAAGTGAGCTGATAGCATCCGAAACGTAGTTCATTGTGATTTTTGAAAGGAAAGTTACGTGACTGCTACCCTGCTTACTTCCTCGTGCATGACATTTTATTTTTCTCAATAACTTTATCTAAATGAGTTCTACGCGGAAGATAAAATTTCCTTAACAAAAGAATAATATCCAAAATGTTTCCATGATCTGTAGCTGTGTCTTTCAATCTATAAGCTGCTTTATTTTCTTTTTCTCTGTAACCCTCTTTTACCAATGAGTTTCACCACTTCGACAACTTTTGCATTACTTGTCTGTTCTTTTCAACTCGATTCTGATCTTGTTTTAGTTGTTCATGAAGTAGCATCCACACCTGCCTGATGTATTTTAGAAGAATAGTGTTCTCTTATTCACTGATAAACGTGCTTAGTGTCACGTACAGAACCTTTAACAAATGTGTTGGTTCGATCTGTGGAATAAGCTATGCAACGCTGTAAAAGAACCCATTTTAAGCAGAACAATATGGCAGCAAAGTTCTGTTGATAGCATCTGCTTGTTATCAGCAAACTTAGGCAAATAAAAAAACTTGAGGATATCATTCTCTTGTGGACGTATGGAATAATTTGTTGTTTTGTTCTCTGCTACATCATGCTTTTTAGTGTTTTCACTGACTTTGGAATTGGGATCACTAGAACTGGAGCTTTTCTGTACATTTTTTTCTTTGAAGCCACAATCATAGCTGATGTTGGAAGCGCACTAATTTCAAGACTCGTAAACTTTTTTGTTCTTTTTATACTCTGATAGCAACATTCGTAGTTGATGTGGTGGGAGCACTAATTTCAGCGTTCATGGACCTAGAATTTTCTTTATCATTTTCCACTCTGACACTAACATTCGTAGCAGATAAGATAGGATCACTAACTTCAATGTTGTGTTCAGTCTGTTGTGAGTCAGTAGTTGGCAGTCTTGCATGTTTGGAGGCATTAAATAGGTCTGTGATCCTTTTGCATGCATCAGAATCTGCTTTTAATAGCCTTGCCATCTTTTCAGATCTGTTCTGAGCACCACTTTTCCTTTCATTTATTGTCTCCATCTATCGACAAAGATAACTAATTGTACAAAAATATGGTATAATTAAAGAACTGAAACAATCCTTTGATAAATATGCATCTGTGATATACAATATAGTATAAGTACAAGGTAACCAAAAAAGGTCTTGCGGTTTCTGACATCCCATTAATCATGCGCTTACAGAGAGGAAACGAAATGACGCACGTGCCTGCCAACCGATCGGGACTTCGTCTGACTATCGACCTTCAGTAATAAGGGCACGTTGCGTATACACAGAAGTCATAGTTCGTCCAGTGTCGAAGAGAAATTAGGTATCTGAGCAGCTTGTTCGCATGTGATTGTTGTATGACTTTAAAGTGGACCTGTCAGCTATCACATCAAGTCACCATTTGGGAAGAATGCCGTGAACAAACGTACCGTCAGGCATTGGTTCCAGAAATTTCATTTGGGAGGTATGAGCCTTTCGGATGAAACTCGCAGTGGACGACCGCATGTGTTGGATGATGAGGGCCTGAAAACAGCCATCGAGGAGGACAGTGGTCTAACATGTGACGAACTTGCATAAAGGTTTAATGTTTGCACTAAAACAGGCAGATTTCATCTTCATGGGATAGGAAAGTCATACAAGTTAAGCAAGTGGGTACCCACACATTGTCGGCAGTCAAGAAGGAACAACGAGTGACTTCATGTTTGTCCTTGCTCACTCGGCACCTAAACACACCCATCTTTGATCGTTTGCTCACTAATGACGAAAACCGGGTCCTCTATGACACTCCCAAGCGTACCAGACATTGGTTATCACCACATGATCCTGTTTTTCACACCTGAAGACCACCTCTGCATTCATGAAAGGTTATACTCTCTGTATGGTGGAATTGTCAGCAAATAGTGCATTACGAGCTCATTTGAAGAGTCAGACAATCGCTGCTGACTTCTACTCTCAGCAGTTACAAAGGATGCACAAGGATGCCATGCATTGAGGCACAAGGAGCCGGCATTGGTGAATCACAAAGGTATGCGGTTCCTGCACAACAATGCAAGCCACATGTGGCAAAGAGGACCCGGGAGACCGTGCAACAGCTTGGCTGGGAGATATTGCGACATGCACCATATTCACCGGACCTTAAGGACAACTACCTCCGTGAGAGATCCATCGCAAATAAGGTAGACCTGCGGAACGCACTCAGGAATTTCTTTGCATTCACGACTGCCAAGTTTTATTACAAGGGTATTGTACAGCTGCAGCAACTTGACAAAAGATGTTGGAAGCTGATGGAGATTACTTCGAAACCTAAAGGTTCGTACCGATCACTCTATTGCCCTTTGTTTTTCACTGCTCTAGAACGGCAAATAATTTGGTTACCTTGTTTTGATTACCTTATTTGGTTACTTTGTTTTTGGTTACCTTGCAATATACACATGGTCGGTTGAGTAGTTTTTCAGACAGCACACACCAGGCTTGTAATCAGTTTAAAGCCTCGGAGGGAGGAGGCTATGTTTGTTGAAAGCTAAGCAAGCCTTCCTCAAAATATACGGTATGTCGCAAGAAAGTTGAAGGAAAGTCGGAAGAAATGCCTCACAGAAAGTGGTATCAAATAACATTATGGACGAGAATGCACAACAGCATTCAGAAAAAACTCCATTCATGCGATATATGAATGGGAAGGAACTTACGGGATACCCTTACGGCACGATGAAGGCAATGGTTCATTGTCTGTTCTCTGGTATCAAAAACTTAAAACTCCTGGAGTAATTTTCAAAATAACCTAACCCTAATTTCAAATGCAAAATAAAATATAACAAGTTGTCGAAGTGTTTTCGTTTACGGTCGGAATGGGGGAACCTGATTAAACTTTCAGAACACCGGAAATTTAACCGGTTTTGTACGTATGTGCCTCACTTGAAACAAAACATGTTTCTTAGTTTCCACTGTACCGATTTTCTGGATTTGAAGTTTATTTCATTCAGTTCGAAATTTTTTATGTGCTGCATCTAGGGGGCGCTTGGGAAGGGGGGCGCACCGGGCACCGCCCGGTAGCCCGCTGGCCCTATTAGCCCCTGCCCTTCACACCGTCTCTTTATGGTAGCTATATCTTTATAAAATACGTATTTCTCCATGATCGTTCGATACATCACTGCCACTTATAGGAAAGAAGTCTGGATATGAATCATGAAATGTATTTTGAAGAGTAAGTTACATTCTGAATCTTTTTAAGCTTTGATCATTTGATTCACAAATTCCTTGTATTTCGAATACCTTCTACTTCCTTCTTTAATTCTAATAGACGATAAAAACCCTCTACCTGTTGGATCCATAGCCTTTACAAATAGTTTAATTATGTCTAGTTTGATGTGAAGGTGAAAGAAGTATATTTTCACAAGTAACCAGATTCTCCCATTGTATATTTTTACACTACTGTATTTCCACTTCTTATTTACAAATAGACCTATACATAAACACGGAAAAAGTGAATTTACAGAACTATATGGATATGTATTTGTACACATTTTATATCTCTGAAGAATCCAAATAAATCAAATTTAATTTCGTTGAAGTTGATGATTACTCAATGTAATTTTAAGGTTAACACCCTATACCATCTAAAATGTAAAGCGAACATCTGAAGAAGTCACCAATTCAAAAGTAATGTACCACTTACAAAAATTCACTATATTTGCAGCAAATGATGATGACCCATATTATCCATATGTTCAAAATACTGGAAAACTATCTATGACAGCGAAATTTTGATTTCAGATTTGAATTTATTGCTGAAAATCCCTTTAAAATTACTAATTTTCATCGGAGAAATAGATTCTTACCGAACAGTGTAATCAGATATTTCCAACTTTTTTTTCCCTCTTGTTGATTCACAGTCTCAGCGACTGCATTACTTATAAAGATACCTAAAGCTAATTTCTTTGCAACATAGTTATTCGTATTCAGTTTTTTTCTTTTTTTTTTAACTCTTACAGCGATATATCCCTATATATCCCTATTATAATTAATCTGTACCTATATTATCAACATTGATCAGAGGCGCAATAATTAAGCATATAGCTTATATATAATTAAAAGAAAGAACGCTGTTATTGACAGGACATGTTGTCATGAGTAAGATTATTAGTTTGTTATTGATAGAACATGTTGTTAGTGACAAGATTATTAGTTGCTATGGAAAAGCTCATTACGCAGGAAAACGCACGAAATTGGAAGATATGTACAAAAGCTATGGTTGCTGTTGATATTTAATGTGCGTATAAAACAGAAGAATAAATCGACGATATCTGGATGCAATTTATGGTTAGTGATTAATAGTTGGTATATTTATTATAATGACATAGTGATTTTAAGATACGTAAAACGAGTCAGGGCTAAAGCGAAGTGTTTATATATATATTTCGTTTTATCTGGTGCCGAAGACACGGGACTATACTATACTATTTAGTTCCGAAGAATAGTAAGAACTGAGTTTATGTGCATACGTATATATGCCTTTTTATGAGTTTCACTACTTTGAGAAGTGGGAAGAGAATACAAAGAATTGCTAATATGCAGAATTCCGAGATTGAAGAAGTACCCAGCATTTCAAATGAAACCATACCTGGAAATGCCGTAACTCTGTCTGAACATTCCTATTCTAACCTTATTGATATGTTTAGTCAACTACTTGATACTAAATTTGATCAACAACAAACTAAATTGGATCAACAACAAAAATTGAATGATGAAAAGTTAGAACAGATGCAGAAATTGAACGATCAAAAGCTGAAATCAAACGATGAAAAGCTAGAACAGATACTAGCGCAGCATAAATCTCTTTCAGATAAAGTACAAGGTGTGCAAGAAAATTTTGATCGCTTGCAATACAATTTGAAAGAAAATTTGCAAGTATTAGCTGATGAAGTTACCAACAAAATTACAAATGATATAACGCGAGAAGTTGATACTAGGTTTCAACAATTTAGTAACAAATGGCAAGATAGACAGGATCAACTAGCTCTAGAAACAGAGTCGATAAAGAAAGCCGTTGAAGCCGTGGAATCGACGACAGCCCAACAAAAAAATCAGATAGTGAATATTACTGCCCAGGTCAATTCACATAGCATACTGATATCCAACATACAAGAGGAAATCAGATCGTTACAAGAGAGGGAATGTGACTACAATAATCCTATGTATAAGGAGGCTTTGGGTACTCCCAATCAACAGGAAACATTGCATCATCAACAGGGAACATTGCATCTTCAACAGGAAGCATTGCATCACTGCCCGAGAACTCCATTAATAGAAACTGACGGGATATCTTCTTCTAAGAGTTCTACCGATGATGGTTTAGTTGTGGAAAACCACAGAAGGCGATTCCAAAGTCCAGATCGCAAAAGAAGAAAGGAGATAAATAAGTACAAAAGGGTTCCAGACCATTATCAACGCCAACAAAAACATAACTATAGCAAAATAAACGTTAAGGTCAGTGAAATTAAGGCCATGACTAAATTCAGCGGTAAGTGTGACGAAACCGCAAGCTCGTTCTTAGAAAAATTTGAAGCAGAGTGCGAGATTATGGGTGTAGATCAATCTAAATTTATGAAGTTGTTACCACATCTGTTACTTCCTCCTTGTTCCTTGTGGTTTAAAGCTATTCGCGACCATATAAAATCCTACGAAGAATTTAAACGGGCCCTGTTGGCTAATTACGAAAATGATTTCTTGTTAGCTAACCGTGATGCGATGGTGCGAACTCGACACTATTCACCTCGGGTCGATAAATCTCTTACGGATTTTACAATCAATGCATATAATGAACTTAAACTCGTCAATCCGTTTCAGCCAGAATCCAGAATAATCGCTTCCGTACGCATTTTATTGCCGTATAAATTACAACAGATTCTGTTGTCTGCTCAATGCGTAAACTTCAATCATCTGATAATTTTAGTTCAAAACTTCGAGAATCAATTCCCGAACCCTAGCGGAAGTAATCGTAATCCACCCAATCCAATTCCTGTCAGAAACCTGAATATAACCAATGAAAATACCGAAAATCTTCGCAGCGATGAGAGGTCACGTGACAATACTGGCATTGGAATTAGTGAAAGATCTGTTATACGTACTGGAACTGGAGCTAATGGAAGATTCAATTCTAGCGGTAGAAATGGAACGAATTATAATAATCCGAGGAACAGTTGGACGAACGGAAGAAACTTTCGTGGAAGACGTAATTACAGTAACAATGTCATGCATACCAGTGTGACCCAAAACAGATGCAATTGGAGATCTCGAGATGGCAGGAACTGTCGGAATAGGACCGAAGTAATGAATGAAACAGGAAATGGATCAAGTGAAAATAACCAAGATTGTGGTGTTCAATGTACTTTGATTGACCCATTTGTTAATCATAATTTAAACTAAAACCCGCTGATATGGTTGGGGTTAATCCCATACCAGCCGAAGGTTCCCACGGTTATTCGACGCAAAATTCGTCTATTAATTTATTTGTGAATAATATTGATGATAAATATAATTTAGATATGAAAAGCTGGAGCAGGTAAACGGCTAAAGCTGGTTAAAATTTCAACCCTGATATGTTAACTAAATTAAATTTGGATAACAATTCTTAATTTATTCTCTCAGATGTTACGAGTTGTGTTGTGAATACTTCATTTGGACTTTATATTTCTGCAACATGTTATGATGTGATTAATTTATTTTATCTTTGTATTAACTTTGAGTGTTATGTTTACCTTTATTTTACTTTACATGTTCAAAAGAGATTTGATTATGTTAACTTGAAATCTATGACATTGATTTTAAATTGAAGCCTTTAAATGTAATTATTGCCTTCTGATCTTGTTGTTGTTTTGATAAGATGACGATCTTAATTATAAATAATGTTGTTTGTATATGGATGTTATCGTTCAATGTAAAAGAGGAACAACTAACTAGTAACTCTGCGTAAGTCATCAATTAGTTATAATTTTGAATAGACCCATAAATGATATTTGTAATGAATCGACGTTTTATGATATGTAATTAGTAATAAAAGAAAAATGTTATTATAAATGAATTGATATATATATATATGGAGAAAGAAGAGAAAAGAAAAATATTTATATTGATGTAATAATAATAATTAATACGAGGATTGATGTAATAATAATTAGTACGAGGGCTATTCAAAAAGTGAATGTTTTGAAAATATCCAGGGTTCTTTCCTTCACTGTAATACTGTTACGGAATTCCCGTTCTGGGCGACATTTACAGCGATATATCCCTATATATCCCTATTATAATTAATCTGTACCTATATTATCAACATTGATCAGAGGCGCAATAATTAAGCATATAGCTTATATATAATTAAAAGAAAGAACGCTGTTATTGACAGGACATGTTGTCATGAGTAAGATTATTAGTTTGTTATTGATAGAACATGTTGTTAGTGACAAGATTATTAGTTGCTATGGAAAAGCTCATTACGCAGGAAAACGCACGAAATTGGAAGATATGTACAAAAGCTATGGTTGCTGTTGATATTTAATGTACGTATAAAACAGAAGAATAAATCGACGATATCTGGATGCAATTTATGGTTAGTGATTAATAGTTGGTATATTTATTATAATGACATAGTGATTTTAAGATACGTAAAACGAGTCAGGGCTAAAGCGAAGTGTTTATATATATATTTCGTTTTACTCTATTTATTTTTGTTCAAAGTTCCACATGTACTCTCAATGCAGGATGCCTAGTCATGTCTAAAAGTCATCTCTAAATTAAGAATATAACTATCGTGTTTAAGACTTGACGATGCATCAGTTCATAATACAAATACAAGGTATGATTGAAAAGTACGGTGAATGTAGTTGCACAGTGCCATCTATTGATGTATCCATTTCAACTAGTAAGAATAGTAGTCTAATCCTTTGGTACAGTCAGTGTCGACTTTGAACGAGTTGTGACATGTTAGTTGGCGTCAATAGGAAGAAGAGTGAGGACGTGTTAAAAAGTATCTGTCGCGCGCCAACATTAAGTTTTCAGTTAAGCTGCGAAAAAGTACAAAGAAGCTCATGAAATGTCAAAATCAGTGTATGGCGATGAAGTGGTGGCATTGAAGACTGTTTACAAGTGGTATGAACGATTCAAAAGCAGCAAAGAGTCGGTTGAAAATGAGGAACGATCGGATGTCAAAAACAGATGAAAATATTCGGAAAGTGGCACAAACGATTTGTTCAAACAGGCAAATGACTATTCGAGAGCTTTTCGAAGAACTAAACATCTCGTATTGGTCCGCGAAAAGCATTTTAACTGCCGATTAAATGGGAAATGGCTTCCTTCTTCACCATGAAAGCGCGCTAGGCCACACCTTGCTTTTGATCCGCGAGTTTTTGGCCGATAAAATATTCCTGTCTGTCCACATTGGCTGTAGAAATAATCTCCAGATATAGCACCATGCGACTTCAGGCTCTTCTTAAAAATTAAAACCGTGCTTAAAGGAAAACGTTTTGACACCATTCCTAACATTGAGAGGGCCACGGCAGAGCAGGTGAACGCCCTTCCAAAATAAGCCTTCCAGAAATGCTTAGAGATATGGATTCAACGTTGGGATAAGTGCATTTTGCTAGCCAAGGATAGTACTTTGAAGAAGATTAAATCAAATTTCATGTAAGCTTATTACTTTATTTCTACTAAAATTATTCACCATATTTTTTTAATCACACCTCGTACCTAGAGTTTCTTAATGCTACACCTACCTCCTGCAGAATACTTTGTTCCTTGTCTTGCCAAAATTGTGTTGAAAAGTTGCACACTTAGTTTCAATCTTTTCAGTCCATCTGGTGTCCTCTTATATGCGTAGAATATAGGAGCCATCTAAAATATACATATTAGTAATTATTCAGCTGTAACCACGATGTAAGTGTCTTTTAAAACAAAACATGAATATTTTTCGGCTTCTCTAGTATTAAAATGAATATATATATATATATGTCTTTCTCTGTCAATTCGACAAATATTAATGTGCCCAATGTTTTGAAATTTTGAGTGTTTCAACAAGTTTGTTAAGCATAATAATGGATATTTACGTGTTTTAAGGAGACAAAAATGACCTTTACAGAAAGAAAATCAACTAGGCTGTAAGCTTTGGCGCTCTGTGTCTTTCTCGAGAAAAAAAAAACATACAAGAAGAATAAAAAAATCTTTAAACCCCATATACATTCAGTCAGCCGTGATATTTCCTTAAAAGAAAGGAAGGAAGAAAATAGTATTTCGACAAGACAACATTACGCGAGACTTGCCTTTAAATAATACAGTGATCTGCCACAAACTTAAAATTCGCTCTTTCAAGTGCGTATTTGGTCATTCTGACCTTCTATCGGTGGTGGACAAGGTTATTTATCTTGAAGCATAAACGTCGTAGAAATTAAACAGCCAATGCCAAGATCGTGTTGACCGATGTCAGTATAGTACAGTAAAATTACAATACTAGAATTACGGTGAATTGAAAATTGCAAATGTACACCAAGTGTCAAGCATATACAAGTATACAAATTCCGCAATAAAACAACAGTCAAGGCTACAGCAGATAATAATGTAAAATGTATTTGATCACTAAATATCAAGACATATCAAAAATACCGTACCTTCAGAAATTTCGAGGTGACACTTTGTAATTAAAGGAGTGTTCATGGTCCAAAAGACTATACCATATAAATCAATTGCAGGAAGTAACATGGAAGAAAATCCATAACAGACGTTGGATATAATCGAAGGAATATCAGGTGTTTTAGCAATAGTTTATATATGTATTTCATCCAATAAGAAGCCTAAAGGGCATAATCGCGTGACGTCAAACTGAAAGATTTCATTTTCATGAAATAAGAAAAGCACATAAGGCTAAAGAATGGATTCTGTAAGATGTGACTAAGTCCTTCTGAATGAAACTTAAACTGAAACCGAAAATGGAACTTCTTAACATTTGTATTTTACTTCTATCTAGATACAAAAGGCAACCTTTTTGGATTGGACAATTACGAGTCCAATCCGAAGTGAGTGTTGTACGATAATTCAGCCCCAAACAACAGTGGTTAGCAGCCAATGACTCACCAAAAACAACCCCAAAATCTAACTTCATGGGGAAAATATATTATAGTACATTTCGTATGGATAACAATTTAATTTATTATAAGCTGCTCAAAACTGTGGAAACAATAAATTCGAAAATTTATGGTGCGCAACTAAACAGCTTACACAAGAAACTTGTAATTAGAGTACCTGTACTCTTCAACAAAAATTTTTTTTCTTCATGATAACGTCCGATTGTATGAATCGAAAACCACACAGCAAAAAACAATACATTTAATTGATAGAGCTAACCACATCCATTTTATGGCACAAACATGTACTATTCGGAACCTTTCTTTCTATCCTTGCAACTATTCTTAGTTTCTAAAAGGATCAGACCACTAATTCTTGATTCGGTTTGAGTTTATCGTTCCTTTCAGCTACGAGGCTATATGAGACGTGGACCTATAGCTCAAAGTGAGATGAACTACATGAGCTTCCTCCGGAAATCGAACTCAGGTCTCCTGCAACAAAGATGCGTAGCTACCCATGTAGCCACGAGGGAGCTGTTCAGACTAATTGAAACCGTGAAGCATGGTATTCTGAATGTCTATTAGCAGAGTAATCCCTTTGTTCTTCCTGGCTAAGTACGTGTTCAGTCTGAACATATATTTTCAGTTTCGCTCCTTGATAGGGGCACAAAATTTCAGATAAAACTCGGGCAAAAGCTATAATTTCACTCCCTCCCCTCATATATTACCTTGGTACCCAAAAACACGTTTAACTTCAACCAACTAGAGTGTCTTGTTTTACTTCTGAGCCAGGACCCGAATTAAGAAAATCTCGATATCGTGAAAAGAAAAATAATGAAATTGACATTTCAAGGGATTTACAGGTACCGGTACATGACGGATGCTTATCAAAAAATGGTTTGCGGGGAGTCCATTTGTTCACTTGTCCGTTTTCATACTTAGAGCTCAAGCGATCACATTGTTCAATGTATCAAATCAAAATTTTTGGAATTTATGTAGTTTTATATTTTCTCAATATATCCCGAAATAAAACTAATTTAGTAGAGAATGAAAATAATAATAACAAAAAAGATTTTCTCAAAAATGGTTCGAACGATATCGTTTACATTTCATAAATATGATATTGAACTCATGGAATCCATTATTATAGCACAAATTTGTCTCTCAGAAACCCTCCAGAAATGGTAGTTTACTGCTAGGGAGAGCTTACGTACGAACATTTTTTAGGAACTATAATGTTCTTAAATATTTCATTAACAACCTCATCAAATGCTTAACTCATTGCGTAAAAGTGTGTAAAAATAAGTAATTAGTAAGCAAATTGTAAAAATGAATTTTGTTCCGGTGATTTTTGAACAATTTATGTGTGGTCAAAGTATAAATTGTTTCTCTCTGAAAATTGAACAATGTGGTTTAATGGTGGAGATTAGGTTTTTCTTAATAATGCCTACCACGATTATTTTTTTAAATTAATGTTATAAATAGATAAATGAATTAGCATAATCCGCTTTTCTTAGAAATGCAAATGATAAGAGAAAAAAAGAAGAATATTTCGAAAAGATGAGATAGAAAGATGAGAGAGATTATGAAACATGGAGGAATCTCGTTACTAGCTATACAGAAGGAAAAAATACCTAGAAGATGGCTGCGATTGAAATATACGGACGAAATAATACAAGATATAGAGAAGAAAAGCTAAAATAAATAAAAGTCTGGCCCAAGATAGGGAAGGGTGAAAAACTGCGTCAAACCAATCGAAAGATTGCTGACTGAGATGATAGAAAAATCTAGCAAGAATGGTTACTGATGAAGATGAATTTTGTTTGATTTTTTCTAAATAACGATAGTAATTTTATTTATATTTCATCATAAGTAATTATTTCATTACTCTAGGTCAGGGTTTCTCAACCTGAGGGTCACAACCCCTAGGGGTTTCCGAGAGGGTTTCATTGGGGTCGCGAAGATAAGCAGAAGAGATAAATATAATTAAAATCTAATACCAGAAAATATTTTTAAATATTATTTTGAATTTTGTTTTGATAGGCACATTTTTATTTTTATACATACTGTTAAGAACAACAACAACAAAAATAGGTCTACTAACCATTTTCAACAAGTATAGGGGAGTTATTAAAAAATCAATTTAAATAAACGAGGTACTACGATGTCAAAATAATAAGTGCATAATGAAATACCATAAAAATACAAATACAACAAAACCTGCATAGTGAAGTAAAATTAAAATTGAAAGCTAATGAGATACCTGAGCATGGTCTGATTTCACTAGTGTGGCAATGTCCGGTTTAATCAATGACGCAATTATCAAGTCATTTAAAATACAAATAAATTATTTAACAACCATCCAAGTTTTTTAACCAAAATTAGAAATCACTATTTTTTTTTATCATATGACGCAATATTAAGGGAATTATGAAGTTTTAAAATTTTCAAACGGCCTCCATTTTAAAATCAGTATGACGGATCGGATTCGATATTTATAATATGAATGAACTGGCCAAATTTAGTTTGAATCCATTCGCTTTTAGGGAAGTTACTATATCTACTATATACAAGAAATGGATTCTACTATTATAGAAATAGATGGATATCATGAGATATCAGCAATAGATATATTAAAAATCCCACACGAGCTTACTACAAACCAGAAATTATAAGGGAGTCGTTGGCAAGAGGATATGATAAAATTGGGGCCAGGAATTAGGTTGAGAACCACTGCTCTAGGTATAATACGATATTATTAGAAAAGTTTAATTGTTTCTTCTTACTAGGGTAATTTTCAATCCATAGGCATGAATATAGAACATATTTTATCAGTCTTCTATTTAGGTAAAAAGAAAGAAAACAAAAAGAAAATTACAAGTCGAGACTGGACGAGTAATAAGGCTTTCGTCTTGTCTCGTAAATGTTTGTAGAAGTCTCGTCTTATTTCGATTCTCGAAGAATTCTTTCTCGTCTTGTCTCCTTTCTTAACTTCATGTATAAAATTTGGGTCCTGATTTTTTTTAAAGTTTCACCTAGAAGTTATCACAACTCTTCTGCTTCAGGAGAGGTCCATGAAGGGTGTGATACAAGAACATTTAAACTATATTTATTATTGGAGTATATTATGTAATGACTTATGTATCATTAAACGTTGATAAATGCTCTTCATTGTATTCATACAATAACTTTATCAGCATATAATTTTATATTATGAATTAAATTTAATTAACATTAAAACAGCGTTTGAAATCTAAGACTTGTGTAAACTAATATTGACTACGAGACACGAGAAATTTTTAGTCTCGTAAAGGAGACGAGAATTGTAATGTTTCTCGTCTCGCCTTAAATTTAAACTTTACTCCTCATCTCGTCTGCGAGAAATTTTCGTTCGTAGGCAACACTATTCTTTCACAAATTGTTTTCTAATTTCTACAAATGTGTTTCAGCAGCGACTTTCTACTTTTAGGATTTAGGATGTAGATTTCTAGGCTTTCGGCATCTATGGCCATGTTATCCCGTCACGTTTTCAGGGATGACACCCCTCGGCGAGCACACTATCCGGGAAAAGGGGAGGAAGAAAGGATTGGAGAAGGAAGGAAGAGGCCTGGGACCTACATGCTAAGTACCACCCCAGCATTTGTCAATGAGGAAAACCTCATTCAGGATGGCTTGTCTGAAAATGGTTTTGGTGACTGAGCCCCCACCGGGAAAACACTTGTCTGACTGAGCGTCCCCACCGGGAATCGAACCCGGGACCGCTTGCACCGGGAAAGGCGAGAGTTTAGCAATTACACCATGCGAGGCCACTTCCTACATTTATTAGATATACTTGCACGAGTGAATTTCTCTCGTCATCCAGCGGGAAGTAATGCAGCAAGAGAAGCAGAGGCAGGCGAATAACACGTAGGGTTAGAACATCAAAGGCGCATGATCGGGCGCTATATTACCTTGGGGTGCAATACTTCCCAAGTGAAGGATAACATGGGCTACATAATTACTATAATTAGACTTATGTCGACTGAACAATTCGGATTCTTAATTATTAGACAATTTCTTTCTAGTTAACAGATTTCACTCTAAGATTTCCAAACTTGACATTCAGATTGTTCAACTCTATTTTTCATTCAATATGAACAAAATTAATATTTTTGATTACCTGTACTATATGTTGTGATTTGAATTCACTAAAAACATAATAAGCTTATTTTCTATTCAATCGTACGATTAAAATGAGAATTCGTCTGGCTTCTTGAGTATAATTGTTGATCAGCTCCCACAAAATGCAAGCTCGAAGTTAGGAGATAAGTCTAAAGTTCATTCAACGAACCTTCTGATCCTGATGTAAACATTGCAGAATTGTATTACTCCACCAGTCATCGAATGATTGGCTATCGGTCAGCGCTTCTTTCGAGAAGCACGTGCTTGTACCCTGTCGATGTTTTACTTATTCCCCTCATGTGGCCATATTGTTAACTGTGATTCGCGCTAAAGTTGGGTCAAAACCACTTTCAATGCATGCGTATTATCTTTTATTGTATTAATTCAATTCAGTTCTTAGACAAAGTGTTGTTTCTGTTCTAAGGAACTCTGGTAATGAACCTTATAAGCAAGGACTATTTTCTTCTGCCGCATGGGTGTTCTAAGGCTCTCTCACCAATAAAATCAAACAATCACCACGTGTATTTTTTTACATGAGGTACTGAACGTTCCTTGAATAAACTTTTTTTTTTTAGTGCGATTGTTCTCGCCATTTTCATTAATAGTACGCACTAATTCTAGTACCGACAGTAGGACAATCCTTTAGTACGAGTAATTATTCCAATATTATTGTGGACAATTGTATTTTAATGTTACTCAAATGATTATATTGATATGAAAGTTAAGAAACAGAATATAACCGTAATAGAATTGCATAGATATGTTTTATTAAATGCAAATGTCAACGATTTTTGGATCACGAAGGATAAGCATTGTCATAAGAGAAGGGCTCCGAAGAAACTACTGTAACAGCGTTTTCTGTTAATATTAATATGAATTATATCTTACGAAGGCTTTACTACTTACCCAGCATTGTGAAGCCATTCTAATTGGAAAACCTGCTTAGTTAAAAAGTAGAGATTACTGGTATAGAAAACCAGAAATAATGGCGTTTTAACTGATATACTGGTAATTATCATTCAGTTGAAAATATACAGTCGAACACTTCATAAATTCTAGCACTAGGGAGTTTAATGTGCTGTATTTATCTTTCTGTTGAGTGCTTGTAGAAACTTTGTACAAATGCGGAAGACGGAATGACACTATTGTACTTTTAGATATTTTAATAATATTTAGGAAAATTGTTTCCCTATATTATCATTGAAAAATGGCCCATTACAAGGATGACTAAAATTTTGCCCCGAAGTCGCTGTTCCAAACCTGCTATTATGTTAAAATCATGCTTTTGAGAACAATGAAATTATGATAGGTTTGTCATTCAATCGTAGTAGCTGTATGTATATTCCTGTATAACATTAAATACCAGTCAAAAATATCGATATTCAGTGTCACATCATTAAAATATGGGTCAGCCGTTAAGATAGCGACCACAATTGGTTTCAGTAAGTCCACTGTATCTGTGATTAGTACATGTCTATCTAGTTCTTATGACTACTCACCACATATTGCGATATATTTTGATAGAGTGTAGTTGTGTTGAACATAAGTCTATGATTAACAAGAGCTCTCTTTTGAGGATCCTTTGGATACAATGAGTCACCTTTTCCATATCTATCAGCTAAGTATTGGATAATAGCCACACTGAAAAAGGAAAAGGAAAAATTAAAATATTATAACTTTGCATTTTATATCTAAATACTATAATAGTATTTTATCACTAAAAGTGAACTTTTAATCCTCCAGAATATATTTGTTCTAAATAATCACATAAACCTTAGTTATTTTTATACATATATTCATCCACTAAATCATGTCTTGTTTGTTCCTTCAATTTTTATACTGTATAACATTTATACAGTATTTTTAAACTGACAATAAAGACTTGAGAGAAAGTAGAATGCTACTAAAAGTATAATAGACTTTATAGAACAATAACGTTACTATACGCAATATGAGCTGGATGGCAAAGAAAGAAATGGTTGCCTTCGAATAACGTTTGAAAAAACAGGTTTCCATTGCAAATTATGGAACCCACTACCTCTAACTCCTATATCATACATATATGACACCAAACTAGAAAATAACATGCACAAAAAATACACAAAGAACTTTTACACTAACCCATGAAATCTAATAGAGAAATAGAGAAATGCACATTCGCTTCCATTTCAAAGTAGAGGAACAAAACTGTTTACCCCACACAATCAATAATCACAAAGACTGTGGAACTTAATCACTCTATAATAAAGGCAGTAGCTAACCAGTGGCGGATCTAGCCCGGGGCTGGGAACCTAGGCCCCAGTTTTTTGATCAACAAAAATAATATATTTTAAAAGTTTATAGTAACCGTTGTCTTTTATTCTGTATTGGAAAAATTTTGCAATATTAAGACATATTTTCAGTTGCAATTTGGCATGCAATGTGTAAAACAAAACTTGTGGTCCACAATGTCAACATCGAACCTCGCTATAATATCCATCGGCAGAGAGTAAGTTGGAGACTTCTGTAGAACCCATGAAAAATTGTAACTTATGATTAGACTTCGGATCGATACGCACTAAAAAAAACGGCAAAATATGCATGCAAATATGCGCTAAAAATCAGGAAAATATGCAAATATGCACTAAAAATTGTAAATATGCACCAATCAAAAGCTGAAGTTAAATGAGGAATTTTATTATCTTTAGAGAAAAAAAAGTTGTATTACTTAAACTACATATACTTGATGTATAAGTATGATGCATTCGTGCTACAATGCACAACTATGTAGTATTCAGTGTTTTCTGGCAAAAACCTCATTTATCAGTCAAAACATTACTGTACATCGAAAATGTTCCTTCCTTGTTACTGGTCGTACGTAATGGTTTCAAGGTGCAATGTTACTTGCTGATAAATCTGAAATTCTTGAGTCGTTGTTCCCAGGAACACTTTATTTACAATAGGCAAGAATTTTATGCCAGGATTTTTCGCGTCTATTGACTGTGTGTTTCGAAGAAATGCTTGTCCGATTGGTCTTGGTGGTGTCTGTTTCGTTATTGAATCTAAGACTATGCACCACAAAGTCCTAATTATATATATTATTTTACAAAGAAAAAGAATGCGCCATGTATCTGTCAATAAAGAATAAATGTACTTAGAGAAGTAAATTAATATTTTCGGCATAAGTATATAATGAAACCTGCCTAGAGAAATTGAAGGAAACTCGCAAAAATTGCCGTTAAAGTTTTTTCCGGTTAACGAAGATAGATCTATGAAAAAATAATAGTAATAAAATACATACATATAATGGACATAGTAAGATAAAATAAAATGTACATAGGCCTACCATATTCAATTATAGTATTTATTTATACTACGAATTAATAAACATAAAATTTACAGTGAACAAAAAAAAAAAAAAAAAAAAGCCTAAATGCAGTTTCAAAGGCCAAGACAAAAAGTAGATGGTATGCTCTTTTCAGCGCACCTCCTACTTTTCGCTCCCTTTTAATTTATTGTGTATATTATACTCCTTGTTCCATGTCTATAGACCAGCTAGAGAACGACTTTTTGGTATTTGGAAATTACTGTATAAATTGCACTTCGTTCTAAAAGTCGCACGACATCTAGGTCCTTATATGGCGGTGGTCTCCAGATTAAATGTGTAGGATAACAAGTAAACGAAGACCTTTACAGGCAACGTAGTTCATATACCTAACCTCTCACAAAATGTCTAAAAAATTTCTAAACGCTGCATTCCGGAACTTGAAAATTTCCGTTAAAAAGTATATTTTAACATCCGTTGTTCACAACACAGGTTCCGCTTAATCAAGATAATTTAACCATTTTTTAAAACCTTTAAATTCATGGGACTATGAAATATATCCGTTTAATAAGGGGCCTGTTGAAGGCAGTTTTTACTGTATTAAAAACCTATTTTCAAAAACCTTAGGTTCTTGTTTAAAAGAAAATAAATCCACTTGAAATTACTTTTTGTATTCAAATATGTGTAAATGCTAGAATATTTTCTTCTAGCGTAACATTGTCTTTCAAATAGCAATAATTTACAATGTATACATGCCAAAATTTTTGTACCATTCAAATAAACAAAAAGGGCCATTTCAAAATTTCGGCTACTTCGATCATCTGTAGTGCGACGTCTTCAAATTTGAAATTTAACTAGCTTAGAATTTTGTCCACTTTTGTCCACCCAAGAAAATATTTTGTACCATTCAAATATACGAGGGAAGGCCATTTCAAAATTTGTCCACATCCATCACCTGTACTGCGACATCTTCAAACTTGAATTTTGACTGGCTCAGAATTTTGTCCAATTTTTTGTCCATTTTTGTCCACCCAAGAAAAAAATGTCCATTTAAATAAACGAGGAGGACCATTTCAAAATTTCTGCTACTTCGACCACCTGTAGTGCGACATCTTCAAATTCGAATTTTAATTAGCTCAGAATTGTGTCAAATTTTTGAACATTTTTGTACTACCAATAATAAATTCTTTGCCATTGAAATAAACCAGGAACGGTTTTAAAAAATTGGCCACTTTAACGACTTGTAATGTGACATTTTCAAATTCGAATTTCAACTAATTTGGTGGTACAAAAATCTACAAAAAATGGGGAAATTGTAAGCTAGTTAGAATTCGAATTTAAAGATGTCACACTACTGATGATCGAAGTGGCCAAAATTTTGAAATGGCCCGCCTTTGTTAATTTGAATGGTACAATTTTTTTATGCTACAAAAATGTACGGAAATTGGACAAATTCTGAGCTAATTAAAATTCAAATTAGAAGATGTCGCACTACAACTAAATTGACCCAGATTTTTCTTTTGGTATTCTTATACTGCCACAGGACCACACAATTTCAAATCCACATACACACAACAGTAGCAACTTTAATTTTCGAGATAGGTGACGTGGAAATGTTGTTGTAGGTGATTTGACATCGTTATTTGTATCTTCTTCCAGAAAGGTGACAGTCATGCATCATTGCCGGAAGGATGAATCACTCACCCTTTTCTTATTCTCCCTTCACATGACCTTCGAAGATTTTCTAAACCGACAACAATGAACCATTTAAAGATCTCGAGTCTATTGATATTAAAAATTTGAAATTTCATTTATGAGGAAAGTTGTTGGACGTTAAAAATTATCAAATTTGGTCGTTCCTTTAAATATGCATTTATATGCTGTAACGACATAAACATGCACTAATCTCTGAAATATGTAAATATATGCACTATAAAACTCTGCTGTTTTACCCCAAAACATCTGAAACGAATTTCTGTTTAAAGAGCATATCAATGTCACATCAGGAAAAAAGATCCAAATATGCAAAATTCCGAAGTGTACTTATGGTATACCTGTCATGGTTTAAGTTCTGGCTGGTTTTTAACTTCTAGGTAGAGTCCACCACTGTAGCTAACTCTTAAATTACTTAATGTGAAACTTAACATATTAATAGCAACAGTAAACGAAATTATCATATATCATATAAGACTCAAATTCAACAACGATCAGCAGCATAAAAGCAGTTTCAGTCTCACAAGATTTAAAAATAAATTTACGCAGTCCTGGCTTCAGCCGCTATCCTCTTATTACACATCAAGTTTAATCAGCATAGAACGAAAAGAAAATAGGAGATAAAGGAGAGAGATAAAGACTGTTCACTGAAACACAAACTAACTCAGACTGACAATAATAGAAATAAGTCATACGGAAATATAAATTGAAAATTTTTTATCAAGTCTGGGTCCCTGAATGCAATAATATTCAGAGCTTTTTGTAAAGATACAAGTAACAAGTTCTCTCCTTTACTGTTGTATATACAGGGTGGCTTGTTTGGACTGAAATTTAATTTGCATTTTTACACTTACAATCAGTATTATTTGAGCGTTTTTCCAACCGATCCTTTAATGACTTTCATGGTTCAAAGCAAAGATGTAACAGAATGGTAAAAAGACGTCATTATGTTTGGGATGCACATGGACCGGTAAATTAAGTTGCCCAATATTGGGATATCAAAGTGAACTGTCTACTAAGTTTACAAAGAATTAGTGGCTCCTCAGGAACCGAGAAAATCTTCATATGGTATAAAAGTTTCCTCCGTCAATCCAGCTTGAGTCTACAGATGTCTATAAAATTTAATGTATATACAAGCTACTCATATAGGTTTAACAAAGGTAAACTACACTCAGATGAAATGGAAAATAAATATATATATATATATATATATATATATATATATATATATATATATATATATATATATAGTCGTGATGCCACATACAACGATGTCCTAACACTGGGCTTTTAAAAACATCTGAAAGACTCAAAGTTTAACGTGGACAAAGTAAAATTGATCAAAAAATTATCATTATTCGTAGAAAGACAGGCATATGAGGCTTTTTATATTCGAACGAGGATACTAAAATTAAATTTGGACATGGGCAATCTGGACAGAAGTTAGAATAACATCAGTGACACCTTCACTGTCGCCACCAACCACTGAACATGAAGAAAAAATATTTAAGATTTGTTAGTCGAGTCAAAATACGGTTTGACCTGGGCAAAATTGCAACCTTTAGTTTTACACCTGTATTTTGTTTAGGTACCTCACCTCATGAAAATATCCAAAATCCGACAAAATCGGACCACGGGAACCCCCAAAAACGGTTTCAAAATGGCGGACCATAGTTTTTCGAAAAAATCGTAGACCTTTACGTTGGAGGCTCTAGTAGCCCTCTTAATTGACACAGAGACATGAATGATACCTCGTTGGAACGCTCATAGACCACAAATTGCAACGAAGTGACTTTTGTACCCATCATGCCCAACCCGTAGAAAAAGAAGAAGAAGAAAGTCGATTTTTGTTTTTTTAATTAATATTTCTTGGACCCTGGCAACACTGTACGTCCTCATACTCCGGCAGAAAAATTCCTACGCGTAGATCAGACATTGGTAACAATAATATTAAAAAATGAAGGACGTAGGTTCAACAGTAAGGGAGATAAAAATTCGGAACCGCGGACAAAGGAGGGTCACTGTATATTTTTTACTGTGGTCTAACTTCTGTTTCTTAGATCTAGTATCCTCCCTAATTGTCACAGAGACATGAAGCATACCGCGTTGGAAAGCTTATGGAACCCCCTTGCCAACGACGTATCGTTTGTGCCCCCTGTGCACAAAATTTAGAAAAAGATGAAGAAGAAACCTTGAAAAAATTGGCAAAATCTACACTTTTACCTTTCTTGGGATCTGGCAACCCTGATAATCGTTCTATGCATGAAAAAATCTTGTTTCTTTCTTTAAATCAAAGGTCGCTTTAATATAAGTACTATACATAAAACAAAAATATTCTTAAGCAAAAGAATGGGAATAACGAAAGACTTTGGGAGGCAAATTACACATCTACATCGTCATTGCCTACGCACGCTAACACTGTCCTCATCATATTCATTTAAACAGTTAAAACATTCAGTTTTTTGGCATACACCACAAGCAATAGAAAATAGGTCATACCATAATACAGTGTACAAGACAATTCGTTTTATAGAAACATAACACCTATATATAAACCAAAAATATTCTAAAGCAAAAGAATGGGAAGACGAAATATTTTGGGAGGCAAATTACACATCTACATCGTCATCGCGTACGCTAACACTGTTCTCACCATATTCATTTAAGGAGTTAAAACATTCAGTTTCTTGGCACACACCACAAGCAATAGTATATGGAAGGGCATGCTTTCTGCAAGTAGGGCTATAATACGTTCTTGCACACCCGATAGCACAGTTGCAATGAACAATGGTGAGCAAACACGATGGTTGATGGATGCCATATTTACGAACCGCATACTCAGCAAATGATGCAGCGATATTGTCGTACGAACTGCCTTTACACCATGGAAGTCTATGTAAGAGAGATCTTCCGTCTAAGACATACAGAATATTGTCTGGCTCCGTTTCCTCAAACTGTGCGGTCTGCTGCTTGCTGAATTCTAGTATCGCATGGGCCAATGGGGCTTTGTCTGCCTTACGCATCATGCTGGGTGACTCAAATAAAGCTGATGGGTAGGCACATAATTCATGCGCTAAGGTCTCCTCTAAAGATGTGCTACCAGCATTAGCGACAACTAACAGTCTTTGAAACAAAAGATTCGAATCGACGGAGATATCGCTGCTGATTTTAACACTACTCGGGGATGCTAGAGTTTTGACTTTATCTGCACGTTTCCACTTCACAGTGAACAGGTCTTTGCCAAATAGTTTCTTCGCAAGCTCTTCTCCAACTGAAAATAAATTATGGACGTTGACCGAGGAATCCGCTGTGACGCCAGTGGCAATGTTTCTCAACGATTTGTCTCCGTCAAATGGTGAAATGGGCTGCAGTCCTGCAAGAATGCGACTGTGTGTCACTGATATCACGTGACAGTCTTGACGTTTCGGCTTCTTTATGTGGTTCGCTAGTGACATATGCTGTGTGGGTAAGAGTTTGCATCGCCAGATTGTACTCGGATCATGCTGGCATTGAGAGCACCCACAAAGATCGTTGCATCTCCGACATTCCACTCCCATGGGTTAGACCTCCAGTGGATTTTAGCGATCTCATCAGAACCTGCTCTATGACTAGATCAGAGGACAACCCAGCCCAATAACGGTTGCTTCTTCTAATAACAACGAACCCATTTTGAAAGCTTTCGTGAACTGTTGGATTAACCGATGGCAGCGTTAACATTGTTTGCAGGTACAAGCACGTCGACTTCAAATAATTGAAGTGTCCTGCTGCAGCGAATATGGGAATGCACTCTGCTATAGCATCAAGGTGATCCTCCCAGCTTCCTGTTCGGTCTGCTGCCACAAGTTTTCTTGCTGTAGTCAACATGCGCTGGTATGCAAGCCACAACTGACTTGTTTTTGATAAGTTCTGCCTTTCGTGCTTCTATTTTTTCTCGGGCTTCTTGAAGAAGAGGTGAAGAACTAGCTCCAGTTACAGTAATCTCACCCGACATCAGACTCTGGTAGAGAGAGTAAGCATCGTTAATAGTTCTGTGTGTTCCGTTATCGGTCTACAGAAAACATTTTCCACAAGCAATGCACTTAATGCGAGGTCACCCATCATGTGCGCACGTAAAGCTCTTGCTACGGACTTGCCACTTAACATATGTACAACCGAATTTTCTCCATAAAGCTCATGCAAGATTTCACGTAAGCCTGAACCATCCATCAGGGAACCAATTGCTCCTAGAAGGTTCATCAGAGTATGAAATGAGCCCAACAGGAGAACCGTGTCCTTAATACTGGTGTTATGTGCTCTGTCATGCGGGATACGTGAAGCTTTCCAAAACAGTGGTCGTCTAAGGTGATTATTGGTGTGACTTTATATTTTCTTGCAAGATTATTCGATACACTGAAGTGGAATAGATGCATGACATATCAGATGGATGGAGGTAAATAATCGGTAAGCAGAGAACAGTTGATTTCCCTGAATGATGAAGAGATGGATCTGCGTGAATGGCCTCCATCATTCCTGACCAGTTTGGTGTGCGTGACGGAAAGTGCCAGGAAAGTTTCCACAAAATATCCAGGGAGCTTTTGTTCGGTGATGGTGCTGTTACCAGTTCACAGTTGACCTTTTCAAGAATAGCCCTGGCTTCAGTGTATGCGTGAATGGGAACACTGGCAAGGGACTTCACATCAGCATCAGAGACGGGCTTCCGAAGAATGGTTAGACTGGTAGTAGTGGATGGAGTAATGGCCACCAACATTTCCATACTATGGAATGTGCCTAAACCACTCAGCGTTTGGAGATTATGGTCTACATTATCCGCTGCAAAGAGGAGAGTCTGGTCTGCTGGCATTTCGATCACACGATTACCAAATGTACTTGCAGCACAGCGTTCAAGCCGCTGCACTTCCGTGTATGAAGAGCAAAATCCCAGGTGATGCAGCGTGTCAATCAGGTGGTGGTGGTGCAGCTGCACAGCAACACCTAACTGCAGAGGAGCTCACATATCTCTTGGTCTGGCTGCTTGCATCAAACCGTGGCCAATCGATGCTATTTTGGTTTCATTGTCCTTTCTGGCAAAAAGTATGGCATAGAATAGTTTAAGGCTAGGTGGAATGTACTGAAGGAATTACTGAATGGTCAAGTCGCTGGGTGAAGGATATGTATCACTTCGTTTGTAGTTTGGATTTTATGTCGCCTTTGATCAGTCGAGCTACGGTTTCTATTATTCTATTTTTTCCTTTTCTTCATCACACTCTCGTGGTAAATCACGATATGCCCGTAGAATGTGATTGGTAGTTTCTCAAAGTGTAATGAAGTCATTTTTTACACTGTCACAAGAAATTATAATTTTTTCACCGAAGTACTCCATTAGTTGACGCTTCATGTGCCGTCTGTCATAAGCAATGTGATCAGTCCCTACAAGAAATGTGCCCATTTTTGTAACAAGTTCTCCCACAGTTAGTTGCTCACCATCGTGCTCTTCCAAATAACTACAGATGCGCTGAAATGCTCGGATTCTCTCATCATTTGTAGGTCGGCCACCCCGGAATTTTTTGACGCTGACTGATTGTCTGTGCAGTATTGTTGAGGAATTACTTTACCTGTTCGAAAGTTGATACTACATGATCTGTGATAGACACAATCTCCTGCATGAAGATCAGATGAGAAGTACTCAATTCGACCTCGGACAGTATGTGACCCGGTATCGTTCCGTTCATTGCAACACTTTAAAATGCTGTGGGGCAATGCTTGTGTTTTCACTCGCACATTTTCTGATTTCAACACGTGACGGTCATCAAATAAGACAGGCGTTCCGCAAAACAGGCAGTCGCTGTTGCTGTTGAAGGACCCATCCGACGAGCGAGTAACTCGTTTTTGAATCGGCGATGACGTTTTTTCTTTCTATGGCAATCCAATGTTTTTTTTATCAATGTAACGTTTGCGTCAAGAGACATGAACCACCATACTTGTAGCGGCGAGAATGTTACTACCGCGAGCCTTACTGGCATTGTTCACTCCTTCAGCTCCCTTTTCTTGAAGTGTGATGAGGTTATCGTCAGGATCTAGGCTTCTGCAGATGATACACAAACGTGTAAGGGAATCAGCCATGGTTCTTCAGTGCCTAGGTTCGTGCAAGACTATGATATGTAGGAAAGCTTATGAAACTCCCTTGCCAACGACGTATCGTTTGTGCTCCCTATACCCAACGATTATCAGGGTTGCCAGAGCCCAAGAAAGGTAAAAGTACAGATTTTCCCAATTTGTTCAAGGTTTCTTTTTCTTCTTCTTTTTCTACAGGTTGGGCACAGGGGGAACAAACGATAAGTCGTTGGCAAGGGGGTTCCATAAGCTTTCCAACGCGGTATGCTTCATGTCTCTGTGACAATTAGGGAGGATACTAGATCTAAGAAACAGAAGTTAGACCACAGTAAAAAATATACAGTGACCCTCCTTTGTCCGCGGTTCCGAATTTTTATCTCCCTTACTGTTGAACCTACGTCCTTCATTTTTTAATATTATTGTTACCAATGTCTGATCTACTCGTAGGAATTTTTCTGCCGGAGTATGAGGACGTACAGTGTTGCCAGGGTCCAAGAAATATTAATTAAAAAAACAAAAATCGACTTTCTTCTTCTTTTTTTTCTACGGGTTGGGCATGATGGGTACAAAAGTCACTTCGTTGCAATTTGTGGTCTATGAGCGTTCCAACGAGATATTATTCATGTCTCTGTGTCAATTAAGAGGGCTACTAGAGCCTCCAACGTAAAGGTCTACGATTTTTTCGAAAAACTATGGTCCGCCATTTTGAAACCGTTTTTGGGGGTGTTCCCGTGGTCCGATTTTGTCGGATTTTGGATATTTTCATGAGGTGAGGTACCTAAACAAAATACAGGTGTAAAACTAAAGGTTGCAATTTTGCCCAGGTTGAGGGTAAAATTGCTCTAGATTTCCTGGACTATTGTATTGTGTGGAGTATCGAGATATTTTTATTTTTGAGTACAAACATTTAATTCTCAAACTTCTATCCAAACCCAAATACTGATCCTTATCCTTATCCTTGGTCTCGATAATGCTGAAAGTTGTTAGCGAAAATTCGACGCAGGCTCACAATACTTTTTCAACATTTTTCTTTAAATTAAAGGAGCAAAAGTAAATACTTTCGCGTTTACTTACAAATAATGGTTTAATATGCATGTGAAGGCAAAACTGTAAGAACTGTCTTAAAAATATTCTAACCCAGAAGAACCGCTGACATGTTCATGTCAGTCAATGAAAATAATTTTCAAACGAGATAGGAAGTGCTTCAGTCTGTAATAGCATGCTTATCCCAACCAATTCCTGAAAGAACATTGCAAAGGGTGCTTTATGTAGTAGACCTTTGGAGTGGAGTACCACGGAAGAGGACTCTCCTCACTGCGACGCATAAACCTGCACGTCTTCCGACGAAGACCAATGAGACATTTCACCTTCAGCATGTGAAGAGAGTACTTCAAGCTGGAGGAGATTCTATAATGTAGTGGGAATTCCTTTCATACCATGACATGGGTTCACTTACACAACTAAATATGTATAAGAACAAGCATGATTATTTGAACATTTTCAGTGACTAGATGTTGCCATTTCTCCAACATCTTCATGATGAATATGTAGGACACTCTCATCTTTAAGATGATCACTGTATTCTGGCGCAGTTCAAAGTGTTCGTTCATGATTTAAGAACCGCTTAAACGACCGACTGGCCTGTCCTGAAGTCATCAGATTTATATCCAACTAAAATTTTATGGATTATTTGGAACAATGAGTGGAATTCATAAATATATATCCCATACTTTGCTGGAACAACGGGATTTAATAATAAGCGAGCAGTGTGGTATACTTGCAATATCTCGTAGAGTCATGTGTAAAACAGAATTTTGATGGTTGTCCAGACCAGAGATGGTACTTGATAAAAATGTAGGGAAGGAAACTGAGAAAATTTTTGTCCTGTATGCTAATTGCATTGCACAACGAGGAAAACACTTTTAAAAAGTGTATTCCTCGAGTTATAAACGAATATAAGAGCAGAATATACGACACTTCTAATCCAGCTGCAAAATATAATAATAGTAGTAATAGTTCTCGTTTGCTGCGACATAAATATGCCAAGTAGGCTTCTCAAGTAATCTCTAATGTAACTGCTTTGAAATAGACTTGATGCAAAACCTGATGTGAAGCTACAACCTTCTCACACTATCAGATCAGGCCTCAAACACTGACGCAGACAGAGTACAAATAGAAAAAAATACTCTAAATTTTAGAACATATATGGGGTGCGTGGGGTGAACATATATAAGAATATATTTAATTCTCAAAATCCGACTCTCCTTCAAAAATTCAACTCCTCTCAAAAAAACACGTTTCCGAACTAGATGTGAATTAAGTGAAATCAAAATTGTATATAAAACATAATTCCGTTACATTGTGCATGAACTCCATTATCCTCAACTTAAGGAACTAAGTGCAATTAAGTTTGTTATAAACTTAAACTTTTTATTTATCTCCCGCATGGTTCAATTTGTAATTATTTTATAAATATTTACATAAGACATTCACAGTGCTTTAGTTTCAAAACCACTTTGATTTCTAATAAATAATCGTACTATTAAATAATGATTTTTTGTTAATGGTGTACAATCACAATTAATGGGTTTTATGCACAATGCCATAGGATTGATTATAGTTGCTTTGAAACATTTCAATTCTCAAATAGATATTTTTTACATAAAGCTTTAGAGATGTTACCTAACAATTAATTATTTTACTTAAAGTAAATGTAACACATTGAATCAAATTGCAGTAGAACTCAAGAGTGCAAAACTTTGTGTAGGTTTTCATCAGTTACTCTTTTGTGGATGAGGGCCCGTGATGCAAAGAAATTGAAAGCAACTGTCCTCACCTAAACATTTACTGTTTCATAATTCAAATTGTTTCAAATCCAGTGATCTTGCTTTCTGCATGTATATTCAACAGTAGAATTAAAAATAGTAATTATACCTTTCACTCAATAAGAATCCATTATCGTCAAGAAGAGGAACTTCTCGTTGTGGATTTTTCTACAAGAAACACAAGAAGCAGGAATTATAAAATATTCACTTGCTCACAAAATTTTAGTGTTAATCTATTGATAAAGAAAGAAATTCAATAAAAATAAATAAATTTTCAGTTTCATATACTTGGGTAGCAATTCTGCTTAATCACTAACATACACCATTAGTGATACATGTCTGAATATTTAACTCGCGAAAGTTTGCGAATAAAATTGGCAACATTGTCACTAAAGTCACTTACCAGAATTCTAAGGCCTATTTCTCAAAACTTGTAGAAAATTTTGAAAAGGACTTAATGTTTGATTTGAGAGAAAGTTTACATTAGTACTAAAAGACTAATGTAAACCTTTTCAAAATCAAACATTCTACAGGTGCATACACCATAAAATCATTACAAATTAGAGATACCAGCATTGGCATTTAGAAGTGACTTGTGCTATTTTTCTAGCATATTTACCTTACGACATTTTGCAACTTATAAAAAAAATTACAAGATAGTACTAGGTAGTTTTGAAAAATAGACCCCTGATTCTACTTCCAGACGCACCTTAGTGGAACATCCGGTTTTACTCTCCGAAAAATTTTGTAAGTGAAATTTATCGTAAAATGAACGCACAATATCGAGACAATGATTTATTACTAAACACTACATATATATACTGTAAACTCCTCATGGGTGGTTAAACAAATAATATGCGAGTTGGATATTAGCCTGGAAAGCCAAGCAAAACATTAACACCTGGAACAATTCAAAGCGTATATGTTTTTCAGGAGAATCGACACATCATATTGGATACAATTTATGTTTACTTTCGCTGTTTGCTTCACTGAAACTTACACTAAGGAACCAAAATTCGGAGGCAATATTAACGAGACAATGGACTTTGCTCTTTACCAATATTTTTCGTGTGGTGCTGCTGAAAATCTTGTCTGCCATTGAAATACATATATCAAAGTTATTGGCGATTAGATTGAAGATGTTTCTGGAATAAGTTTTTTTTAAGCCATACTTAAATGTATTTGTTTTAATCGACTGAACATTATATTTGAACTACATATAAATGTTACTTCGTTTACGTATGCAAATGATATAACATCTACCGGAAACGAATAATTTCTTTTCGAATTTACTCAAACAGATTCATTTTAGTAAGAAATTTCCTGTTACACTTCTATTAGACACGTACAGGAAGGATAATTGAAATTTCCAAATTATTATTATTATTATTATTATTATTATTATTATTATTATTATTATTATTATTATTATTATTATTATTATTATTATTATTTTGTAATGCTTCTCTGTAAAAGTGGTGGCTAAAAGTCGTAATTCCTTGAACTAAGCCTGTCTGTATACGTAGGTAGTTAACTGTATAGTCACAAATTAAATTTATTTATTTATTAAAATTGATCTGTGAGTATATAGCTAAGTTCTGACACTGCCTCAGGTTGTTTCTAACCTTTCGCTTGATTTTAAAATGCCACGAGTTCCAACCAGAGAGTCGTATCTACACGAAATGATTTCGCGAAAACGTTCCATAAACTTTCAAATTTTGACAACGATGCACAACTGTTTCCAACTGTGTGTCATTGATGTCCAAACATTCTTGCAACCGCTTTTCGAATCGCTAAATTACATGTTGACATCTTCATTTCCAATTTCTCGAATAATCATGCGATTCTTCTCTTTCAACTCATGCAACCAATGCCACAAATTGTCAAAATTAGAGATCTTCCCTGCCAGGAACTGGATCCACTGAGTTCAATCCATCTTTCACCAAATTGTTTGTCCAAGTAATGTATCTTTTGAAGAGTGAAGTGAGGCAATTGTTCTGCCTCGTTAAAAGAAAACATCATTGTGTATGCCTTACTTGCTTAATTCTACAATTGTAACTATGGATTTCAAATGGCAGTCTCCTGCTCGAGGAAGAGTAGGCCCATTAAATTGCTAATGTTGTTGAAGATTAGTTTGCATTTTGAGCGTTGAGGGTATGTAAGACCTCAATCTACAGTTTAAAATGGAATCTGAATCACTATAATGAGTTCAATAGTCGTCACCCGGAATAGAACCCGGGACCACGTGCACCAAAGCGACTTATTAAATGCTCCATGAAATGACGAACTATATGTCAATTTTGTGACTGTCCCGGTTTTGCTTCAAACTCAGGAGAACGTTCTTATCCCCAAAGAACTAACCATCATCCACTAGTAAAAACTGCCTACACTTGAATATGTTTCTAATTGTTTTTTTTTTTAATACTAATTTGAGGATGCCGAATTCAATGGAAATATTTTTAAACATGTGCGTCCATTGAATTCCTACAAAAGTGATTTCAGATGTGGGATATAAATATCCCAACTTTGAGATTATTTTTCTCAAGATTTCTGTATCTTTCTATTAAGAGCGGAAGTGATAGAAATGTACTACCAAACAAGTTTTGATCTCTCATTATCCCTTTATTGCATCTGGGAGATATAGATCTGTTTCAGTACTGAATTCGCATAGTTTGGAAGTCTATCGTTTCGCAACAGTGAAAAGGAACTCACTTGTTCAGCTTTCCTTTCTAACCTCCAGAGTGAAGGTAGTTTACTGAAAGATGCATATTAACATTTGTTATTTTCTCGAAAAATAGCTTTAACAATTTTCTTCATATTTGATAAATCAATATTTCATTAATAATGATATTATAGTATATCAAATTTTAAACTCCAAAAATTATTGTAAATATTTAAACTTTTGTAAAAACAATTCAAGGCTGGCAGTACAATTGTCTGAATTGAATGAATTAGGTCAGGGTTGTTTCCAGGATCTAGTCCACTTTATTGAAATAAACCCAAAGCTTATTTTATTTTATTCTATCAGACATACACGTTGGACTTCCAGATAAGAAAACATGAAAGGCACGCGGACTGCATTCCGCAGTTTTATATAAAAGGACCACCTACGTTTAATCAACACACACTTCAACTTCAACTCTATACTTCAACTCTAGCCTTGCTATTCGCCTGGAAGTTACATAAGTTACGTAAATCAAGAAGAGGTAAAGCCATCAAGGTTTACTTCAATTATCACAAGGATCACAATATAGGTGCCTTTTCATATTAACGTTTTCTGGTAGTTTCAGATTCTTTGCTTCGTATCTCAAGCACAACCTTTATATATATTATAAGAGCAAGTAATAAAATTAAAACCTCTTTATCACTCAATTATCAGTTTCCTATTCTCTGCAATTCATGTTTGTTTCTATCTCTCGCAATATTCTGTAAGAAATCAACCTAAGATTTAGATAGACTTAGAATCCAGGGTTCGATTCTCAGTTTACACTCCAGTATTTAGTATTCTTCACAGGATAACACTATGATATTGTATAGGTTGATTATCTAGAAGAAAGAAAAAAACAGAAAGCGCAGTTTCCTCTTCATATTTCATAATATAGGGGTCTAATAAATACTTCATTAACAATCCTATAGTGCGGCATAAGTCATTTCTTATGAAAAGTTCAACAAGAAGTACTTAGTCCTGGAAGTGAATTTTTCGGGCAATGGGAAAGAAAACGTTGAAGTATTTTTTTAAATTATTTATTTCATTAACCACTTTATAATATGGCGTAAGTAATTTTCACTTGAGAAAGTCCACAAGGGATAGTTTATTCTTGAGGTGTTATTTTTGAACGATTTTGTCAAACACTGCTCAGCTAATTTTGTTTTTATTTCATACATAAATACTGTTCAGAGTGTATCAAAAAGGACTTTACAACTTTGAAAACTCATATTGATTTATTCATTTATCTTACAGACATGGTTTTGGTGTCACTTTGTAGCAAAAAAACATTAAGTTTTGACTCAAATAGTACACTAGTTCAGAAACAAACCACCAGAAGCGCTAGTGGCAGTTGCAGCAAAGATGCCTACCTTTACTGGTCCTGAGCGTGTTTTGATTTGAAGAATCCAAGTCTGTGACAACTGTGTAACGTAATTTTCGTACAAAACATGGCAAAGATCCTCCCAGTAGGCCTATTATTTATTAGTGGTATAAGTGTTTTATTGAAACTGGATGTTCGGTAAAACACAACAAATCTTCAGGTCGTTCCCGTACGTCTGAAGACGTTGTAGAACAAGTGAGACTTCAGATGAGACACGTGCCGCATCACAAATGGGAACCACATTGATTCAAATTGATTAATTTGCTTCAAAATGACACCAAAACTATGTCTGTAAGCAGTGGCGGCGGTTGGACGTTAAAAGTGAGGGGGCAAGACATGATCTGAATATTTGTATATAAATGTTAGTTTTCCTGGTTGTTTCTAACATTTTGTTTGACGAAAGGTTGTATAACTAATAGGATACTATATTTTCAGTTAAAATACCGTATATCGTATATAATAGTTTATTAAGTAAATTGAGAAGAACAACGCAAGTAGATACTAGCCCTTTTTACTCTTAAACAACGAAAGTGTAAGAAGAGATTTGATTCCTTGCTCATGAACATCTTAAAATTCTGTCTGGAAAATTGTGTGATCAGATTATTTAATAAATTTGCAAAACAAATAAATAGAAAGGATAATATTAATCATAGTAATGAATAATGATGCTTGTTTTGCAAAAGTTATATTGAAACTGAGGATTAATGAAAAACTTAATATTTAATTCCACACATGCTATTAAATGTATGTTATTACTCTTAGAAAATGAAAGTAAATACTACAAGCATATGCTACGACATTTAAAGAAATATTTGCTTTTGCAACTTCTTGAAATATGTTCGTTGCCATTAGGTGCAGATTTCACTTTCTTGGAACACATCAAAACACAACACTTAGAATCAATCCACACTTCAGTTATACAAAATAAACTTAAAACCTAGAATTATGTTCAATTTACTAAATTTTATTGTATATACACTCGTACATCCTTAAACACAATTCTTCACTCGTATATTACACTACAAAACAATGGAAAAGGTAGAAGTTGTTTCTTATCACGCTCTTTTTAATCGATATTCCTTACTTTAGAAAGAAGAAAAGACATTTTAGGAACTGTCAATTTTTGTGCAATTAAAGAATAACTTGTGAGATAGGCCCTACTTTTTTGCATAATGTTCTTTCGATTAGCTTCAAAGCGGCTCACTAACATATCGAGCCCTTGTAAGAAGAAATGAAAGTATGCTGAAGTTGTGCTCCCATAGGTTATTTTTTGGGGTTATTTTCTGTGGCGATTAAAACGCAATTACTGTAGCTTTCTTTACTCCACGGGAAGACAACCAATACGTATTCACGCAACAGCAAATATTATATGGCAGCATTTTTTCCTATTAATCAGTAACACATACAAAATCGTTACATTTCCAAATGAAACTTTATACATTAATTGGTTACTTAAAAAAAAGTGCGGGGGCAAATGCCCCCCTTTGCCCCCCCTAATCGCCGCCCATGTCTGTAAGAAAAATGAATCAATCAATATGATTTTTCAAAGTTGTAAAGTTCTTTTTGATACACACTGTATTTCCACAACAATCCACGTTATCAGTTACTTCCCTTGAAAAAAGTCCACAAGGGTTAGTTTACTTTTGGGAGTGAATTTTCTTCGAAGTTTTTCGAAAACGTCTATTATAATTTTCTTCATATTTGATAAATAAATATTTCAGTAATCTGCACCATGATTTAATTTAAGATATTGGAGCGAGTAAATTTTGTGCAGTAGCCCGTACCATTAATTTGTTTAACTATTATGAAGAGTATGAAGCTTACGTACCTTTGCAAATTCATCACTCAGTTGTTCACCATTTAAGAAGTCAACGTCCACTAAGCTATGTTCAAGTCCAAGCGCCTTCAGTGTTAGCCTCACGGCCAATGTAGGTGGACTATCAGCTACAGAGTATAATTTTATAGACATCTTTTTTAAAAATCTTCCAAGGTCCTGTAATTTTAAGAAAATTAAAAATGTCACAAAAATTGATATTGTAAGTTATATTTTAAAAAATAAATAAACTAATACATATTGTAATTCAACTAGTGGAATGTCTATTATTATTCTTCAGTTAAGGTTGTTTACTACCTCTCCAATATTTTCGTTATTATCTGAAACTAGGGTGATCAGCTATTCCAGGTAACCAGACAAAATAGGGTAAACAAACGTCCCGTTCTTAACGAAAATTGTTGTTTCTCCCCGTTCTTAACGGAATTGATCTTTTTATTCCTCGTTCTTAACAGAATTGTTCTTTTTGTTTTCCGTTCTTAACGGAATCGTTCATTTTCTCCTCCGTTTTTGAAGGAATTGTTCTTTTTATTTCAGATGGTCGTCCTGTGGAAAATGCACACCGGACGGAAAACATCCTTTCGAAAAAAAAAAAAAAAAAAAATCTCATTTTGAGCCCGTAGTTAAGTAGTGTAGTATTCAAAAGACAATCAGTGACCCTAGTCCTGGTTCCTGTTAAATGTTAAAAGGTAACTTATAATTAGGTATAATGTTAAGTATGCTAGTTTACGACTGCCCTGTCTTTTATTTTCTAAATCTGGTCACTCGACACTATAAGTACTATTAAATGAAACTGGGGTTGTTTTCAGTGTGCGAATTGAATATTTTCCTAGCGGGGGATGAATTTCACCCATGTACGTACCCAGACATCGCACACATATATCTATGCAAGAAAGGCCATTTATCTTGATATGTTCTTAAAAAATTTAAAGCTAATGATAGACAAAAATCGCTCAACTTTTGTATCATATAAATATTGGCAGGGAGATGTTGTTTGACATACTCTGTGATACCACAACGTTAACAATGTTACCAATCCGATTATGTTGGGTTGTAATTTTTTCAAATAGCATTATGTCAGGTTATTATATATTTCAAATTTACACATTAAATAAGAACTTATTATTGAGTGTTTCAAACTAGGGATACGCACGAAACAAGATTTGTGGCTGTCTCGTCTCGAAAATGTGCTGTAAAAGTGATGTCTCGACTCGAAAAATATATTTTACTATTGGAAGAGCCGTGTCTCGACTCGAATTTTGTCAGGAAAATCCTGTCTCGACTCGTCTCATGCGCATCCTATTTCAAACTAACAACACTACAGTAGTACCACAACCATACACAATTTGGTGGCATCTACAGCAGTAATAACTTAAATAAGACATACAGGGCAATGCACATCCAAAGTGCATAGGCCTAAGTGTCTAATATTATGGTCATGATATGATGGAATTCGAATGAATACGAGCAAAATTACAATGGATCGAAAAATCGACATTTTACAAAAGCCTTTATTTCTAAAAACTGCTGAGATAATACCTCATCTAATTACATATATGGTTTTCAATAGATATAAAGATCACAATGCTGTTTACAATAATTTGATATATCTAATTCTTCTAGAGATATGATAAAAAAGTGTAACAGTTTGCAATGCTGCCTAAAATTATGTAATTCCGAGAGTATATTGTAATTACACATACCAAAACGTATTGTTGTAATGTTATAGAAGCAAAATAAAAATTGTTTTAGAAAGTTCCCAGTAATACGCCATTTTAAGCAATATAACAAATTTTACAATTTTTTTCATATCTCCCGAACTGTTGTAAATGGTATTATGGTCTTTATGTCTATTGAAAACTATGTACGTAAGTGGATGTTATATTTATTTAAACACTTTTTCAAAATTAAGTCCTTTGAAGAAAGTCAAATTTTCAATTCCTTGTATTTTTTCCTGCATGTTCGAAACATGTTATATGGAGACGATAGTAATAGACATTAAGATAGCTTGGATGTGCATTGCTCATCTATCTCACTTGCGTTATTATTCTTGTAAAACCATCCAAACTTTGGTTGTTTTTCAGTGATACTGTAGTGTCCTTAATTTGCAACACTGAATGGCTAGTGTGGTATTGTTGGTTTTCGTTTTACATGATTTTTTTAAAAATATGTAATAACTTGACGTAGTATGTTTAAAAAATATTTATGTTTGATTGGCAACACTGTTAACGTTGTGATATCGCAGAGTACGCGAAAACAATGTCTCTCTGACATAATTTACACGACTGTTTCCCAAGTATTCGATATTGTTGTAAATTCATGTACAGGTCCCACAAAATAGACTTTTCTTCCTGCTAAAGGTTTCTTTCGCCATTCCTATCCTTGCTTTTATTTCACGGTTGTTCTTCATATCATTACAAATAATATTACCCAGATATTGAAAACTAGTCACCTGCCCTATTTTCTCCCCTCCTACATCTAGGAAGATCATGTTTTCCAATTGCGCTATTTCTTACTTTGTATAGACAATTGCCAAGTGAACTTTGTGGTGGACAAACACCGTGTGCGTGGGTTTCCTCCCACTTCATTCCACCATTTCATTCATTTCTCATCATCACCGTCTCCTTTAGCCTAGCCGGCATAAACGTGGGACGTAAAACGCAAAGATTTCATTTCATTTTGTATAGGCAAGTAGTCTGTGTCTTATTCTGTTTCTAGTTTTCAGTATCTAAGTAACAGTATTAGTAAATACGTACACTGAGAAAACTCCGTTATCCGGACAGCGGTATATTGTAGGAGTATACGGAATCCTTATGTTTACTACGGAAATCAGTACGGGACATACGTTATCCGTATGCTACATACTTTTTCCGCTGAGATGTTACATCATGCCGTTGCAGGATGTATGACATCTAACAGTCTTCCATATATATGTTATACGTCAGCTATATGCTGCAACGTCCATCTATATATGAGATCCTGATTGCCCATATAAAGTTCTTTCGTTTGTACGGAAAGTACGTTTATTCGGAACACTTAAACGGAAAGTATGTATAAAATGAGGCGTACAGTTTCTAAATCCGCCATCTCCTTCATAAACGGTTTCGAGAAAAACAGGAAAAACTGATAACTCAGAGATTATGTGAGACAAAATTTTCTTTTTATACATACTTTACTGCTTTCTGGACATTCATTATAACTACCAAATGACAAAAATCTCTCTCATTCCATTTCTCGGTTATTGCAGAAAGCAGTTTGGAGATGGCGGATTTTGAAAACAACTTTTGGAGATGGAGGACTTTGAAACAAACGTACTTAAGTTTTTTGGGGTTTATTTGCTTCCAAGTCATTATTATTATAATTTCTGATAACTATTTCAAAACAGAACAGTAGATGGAGATAAACTGAATCTAAACAACGATATTAACTTGTTGGGTGACATTATAATGTGCACAAACAAGGAAAAAAAAATGAAGATATAATCATAGTACGTTAGCTATATTTACGGGTCAAGTTCCGAAGTTCTCAGCCCGTTTAGAAATATCCTCTCCTAACATAACATAAACTAACTTAACCTCACCTCACTAACCTAATCTAACCCATTGGGACCTAACCTAACGTAACAGCCTGACATAACAGGATGGGAACTTCGGAATAAATGCCACCTTTACCAACAAGAAAAGGATTGAAAGTGATCTTTACACTGTTTTCAGATATAGTTCTCATCAGAATCATGTTCGAAACACTGGCATTCGGCCTAAGCCTCATCTACACTTTCTTCTGTTGACGCAGTCAGTCTTTCTTCAGCATCAATATAAATGGCTAAGTTTGAATTAGCATGCCAATTCTCCCCGAAGTGTTTCGTTAGGAGTTGAACAACATCTTGCAACTTTTTTTTATTAACGTCGGTCTTCAATTCATAGCATAGAATAGAATAGAATCGAGATGATGGGGTTTACGAACACACTGCTGAGTGGAGATGGCGGCTTTTGAAGAATACCCTGAACTTTAAAGCAGTAATTGAGGGTGGAGGTGGCGACATTTCAAACAACTCTTTTCACCATCATGTAGGGCATGGAAAGGAATACCAGTAAATCTACTTAGCTTTTTTTTTTTTTTTTTTTTAAATTGGAGATGGCGGATTTAGAAACTATACGCCTCAAATATACTTTTTGAGTTATACATTTCCTGTACGTTAAGTCCAAAAACTACAGAATTTACACATGTAACATACGTTTTAACGCACGCCACATACGTTTTTCCCCTCAGTGTAATATGAAATGTGAATGGAAAATAAAAGCAGTAACTGGACTGGTGAAAGAAGTAGGCTAATTAGGAAGAATAAAAGTATCTTTGTCTCTGAATAAGGAGCTTATAAAAGGACTCATTGAATGTTTCGTGTGGAATATTGTACTGCACGACATGGAGTTAAGAAAACTATAATAAAGCGGTAAGCACATGGAGAAAACTTTCGAAATGTGAATATGGAGAAGAAAGGGAAACATTAGCTGAGGTAGAACGGAAAATCAGCTAGAAATATCATGACTAGTCACTGGGTCGTATTTAAGATATTTCTCTTTTCCGGACATTAAATATATGCTGCCCTCTTAATATCAATATACTATATCTAGTGAAGGAAACTTGAGACAGTGAAAGGAAGCCACCGTAGCTCAGTGGTAGAGTGCTTACTTCTGGTGTGTGGCATCCTTGGTTTAATCTCCCGCCAGGTAAGTTTGCGGTGGACAATATCGTGTCCGTGGAGTCGGAGTACTACCGTTTCCTCCCACTTTCTCATTCCACCATTTTCCCATCATCATTCACTTGATTTACTCTTCGTCTCCCTTAGCCTATAAAGGGTACAATCGTCGGACGTTAAACTGAAAGCTGAAAGATTTCATTTCATTTTGAGACAGTCACATGAATAATCAATATTTAAATGCAAGTGAAAAGAAAAAATAAAATATGGGCCTACAAAATAAATAAAATAGTATATAACTTACAGTTTCCGTGATTGACTTTTTATACTCATAAATATGAGACCACTACTAAAGAGATTTTCTTTGCGTTCTTCAATATCAATCACACCCTCTTACTCTGTGTTTTTTGAAATATCACTTTCGATAGTTCCGATACAAAGAAGGTAATAATGCTGTAAACGTTCCTCAGAGAGAGAATAAAAACAAAAATATACCTTGATTCGTCGTAATGACGGATATGAACGGTCTGATGAACTGTTGGATGCAGGGGTGCACATAAAAGCAAATTTATATCTACATACAATATATGAATTATTGTAGCTTGTATATTTACAACCGTAAAAATTTCCGGTCATGTTCACACATGTGTACATGATTAATACTGAAATTTCCAGAACTGTATTATGAAAACAAAAAGACTAGTTCTAGAAAATTTGCTCCCTCGAGCCAGTTGGAGCCAATCGAGTAAATGAGACCCTGACTAGTAACAATGAAAAAAAGAGAGAGAGAGAACTGAAAATAGTTCGAAAGAGAAAGAAAAACTGACAGCAATTGGCGTGCGTAGTCCTGGCCCCCCCCCCCCCACCATCACGCAGTTCTTTGAAAACAATTTCAATCGTTTGTACTTCGTTTGCTCCCATTTGCTCCGCAGTAGCTCCGTTTGCTCCCTTACCGTTCCCGAGGAAATGGAATCTTAAAGTGGGGGGGCCAGAACAACGTTGTTCCAGCCCTCCCACCCAACTAAAAATAATAGTTGAGGGGAACGGATGGTGGCATTCGTTTATACTTCGTTTGCTCCCATTTGCTCCACAGTTTCTGCGTTTGATCCCCTACCGTTCCCGAAAAAATAGAAATATAAAGTGGGGGGCAGAACAACATGGTCCCAGCCCCCCCACCCAATAGCAGAGAGAAACGGATGGTGGCATTCGTTTGTACTTCGTTTGCTCCCATTTGCTCCGCAGTAGCTCCGTTTGCTCCCTTACCGTTCCCGAGAAAATAGATATTTAAACTGAGGGGCCAGAAAAAGGTGGTCCCAGACCCTCGAATTAAAAACAGTCACAGAGAGGAACAGATGGTGGCATTCGTTTGTACTTCGTTTGCTCCCATTTGCTCCGCAGTAGCTCCGTTTTCTCCCTTACCGTTAACGAGAAAATAGAACCTTAAAGTGGTGGGGCCAGAACAACGTCGTCCCAGCCCTCCCACCCAACTAAAAACAATCGCTGAGCGGAACGGATGGTGGCATTTGTTTGTACTTCGTTTGCTCCCATTTCCTCCGCACTAGCTCCTTTTGCTCCTTTACCGTTCCCGAGAAAATAGATATTTAAACTGAGGGGCCAGTAAAAGGTGGTCCTAGACCCTCGAATTAAAAACAGTCACAGAGAGGAACAGATGGTCGCATTCGTTTGTACTTCGTTTGCTCCCATTTGCTCCGCAGTAGCTCCGTTTGCTCCCTTACCGTTAACGAGAAAATAGAAATTTAAACTGAGGGTCCAGAAAAATTTGGTCCCAGACTCTCGAATTAAAAAGTCACAGAGAGGAACAGATGGTCGCATTCGTTTGTACTTCGTTTGCTCCCATTTGCTCCGCAGTTTCTACGTTTGCTCCCCTATCATTCCCGATAAAATAGAAATTTAAAGTACGGGGCCAAAATAACATGGTCCCCCCAATCAATAACAGATAGGAACGGATTGTGGCATTCGCTTGTACTTCATTTGCTCCCATTTGCTCCGCAGTTCCTAAGTTTGCATCCTTACCGTTCCCAAGAAAATGGAACTTTAAACTGTGAGGGGGCAGAAGAAAGAAGCCCGCGAACTTCGAGGGGCCAGAAAATAACTGATCCTAACCCCTCGAATTAAAAAAAAAAAATCACGGAGAGGAGCAGATGGTCGCAATCGTTTATACTTCCTGTGCTCTAAATTGCTCCGCAATTTGTCCGGTTGCTCCCCTGGCGTTCGCGAAAAAATAGAATTTTAGACTGGGAGAGTCAGGACAACATGACTACTACTCACTCAATGGTAGAGAGGAACGGATGGTGGCATTCGCTTCTACTTCATTTGCTTCAATTTTCTCCGCAGTTTCTCAATTTGCTAAAAATCGGGGAACAGTAGGGAAGAAAGTGAAACAATTCCAGAACAATTCGCGGCAAATCACGCAAAAAATTATTTTTTACTACATTTTTTTAGGAGGTTGAGGACTGGGATCACATTTCCACACCAGCCGCTTCACAATTCCTGTTACTTAACATCAATCGGAGTAGACGAGTACTCAGAGCAATTGTGGAGCAAATATGAATAAACGAGATATAGCCAACATCCACTCCTCTCTGCGATTATATACGTCGGGACGGTGGCTGAGATCACGTGTTTAAGTTCTGCTCACTCGAGAACGTTAGAGAAGCAACCCAAGTAACTGTGAAGCAAATCGAAGCTAAAGAAGTACAAAATAATGCCACGATCCGCTCCCCTATGTTATTATGTTTATTTGAGTGGGGTACTGGGAGGATTTTGTTCTAGTCTCCACTTTAAAGTTCCATTTCCTCGGGAATGGTGAGTAAACATAGCTACCGCGAATCAAACCAAGTACAAACGAATGCCGCCATCCGTTCCTCATTGAAATTATTTCAATTCGAGGTGCTAGGATACGCTTTCCTGGACCACTAGTTTAATGTTCCATTTTCTCGGGAACGGCAAGGGAGAAAATTGAGAAACTGCGGAGCAAACGGGAGCAAATGAAGTAGAAGCGAATGCCACCATCAGTTCCTCTCTACCATTGAGTGGGGGGCAAAAACCATGTTGTTCTGGAACCCACAGTTTAAAATTCTACTTTCTCGAGAACGGTAGGGGAGCAAACGGAGTTACTGCGGACCAAATGGGAGCAAACGAAGTACAAACGAATGCCACCATCTGTTCCTCTCTGTGATTTTTTTTTAATTCGAGGGTCTGGGACCACCTTTTTCTGGCCCCTCAGTTTAAATTTCTATTTTCTCGGGAACGGTAAGGGAGCAAACGGAGCTACTGCGGAGCAAATGGGAGCAAACGAAGTACAAACGAATGCCACCATCTGTTCCTCTCTGCTATTGGGTGGGGGGGCTGGAACCATGTTGTTCTGGCCCCCCCACTTTATATTTCTATTTTTTCGGGAACGGTAGGGGATCAAACGCAGAAACTGTGGAGCAAATGGGAGCAAACGAAGTGCAAACGAATGCCACCATCCGTTCCCCTCAACTATTATTTTTAGTTGGGTGGGGGGGCTGGAACGACGTTGTTCTGGCCCCCCCCACTTTAAGATTCCATTTTCTCGGGAACGGTAAGGGAGCAAACGGAGCTACTGCGGAGCAAATGGGAGGAAACGAAGTACAAACGATTGAAATTGTTTTCGAAGAACTGCGTGATGGTGGGGGTGCCAGGACTACGGACGCCAAAAATTGTGTTCTACAGGGGTGGTATACGTAAGTATGTAGAAGGTTAAAAAAAAAGAAAAGAAAAATAAAAAATAATTGTTTGTTCAAATTTAGTCTTCCTTTTCAGCACCGTGTGGACTTTGTGGTGGACAAACACCGTGCTCGTGGGTTTTCTCGGGGTTCTCCCGTTTCCTCCTACTTTCTTCATTCCATCCTTTCATTCATTTCTCATCATCACCGTCTCCATTAGCCTAACTGGCATAAGCGTGGGACGTAAAACTTAAAGATTGCATTTTTTCCTTTTCAGCACCGATGCAACATGAGACGAGAACCTTCAGTTTAAGATAGATTTCGAACGTGGTAATGCGTTCCAAATGAAATCAAATCTTTGAGTTTTACGTCCCACGATTATGCCGTCTAGGCTAAAGGAGACAGTGACAATGAAAAAAAAAGAATGAAATGGTGGAATGAAGAAAGTAGGAGGAAACGAGAGAACCCCGAGGAAACCCACGCACACGGTGTTTGTCCACCACGAGGTTCACTTGGCGTGGGCTGGGATCGAACCCAGGACCCCAAGCACCAGAGGTGAATGCTCTACCACTGAGCCACCGCGGCCCCCGGTTAATGCGGTCAAATTTTAATGCCCTACCACTGGGAATTGAACTCAAAACCATGTGCTAGCCATTAGATCAGAGAGGAAGGTCGAAAAAAGATTAGGAAAATAAAGACCGGGACCGGCTCTACCATACGTTCAACACGTGCATTTGTACGGGGTGACAATTTCGACGGGCGACAAAATCTGTCATAACTATATTATTTAAAATAAATATTTCTTGTTGGAAACAGACTTCATGATGATGCCACTACATTTACTAAGTTGACCTTCTATTTGAATACTACATTCATAAATCATATTTAAGCCGCACTATTTTAATACCACCTGGACAGTACTAAAGCAAATGGTCAAACAAATCCCAGCATGAATTGCTTGGTTGTTGTCAAATAAAAGAACTCAATTCTCGAACAGAAGTGAACACCTGTTCCATTTAGTTAGTTATCACAGTTTCGATATAAAAACAAGTCTTGCCTTTGTCACAAATAAGTTCCTTATCACTGAAGGTGGAAACATTTTTTATTTTATTTTTTTTTAAACAGATGTCGAAGGAAAATTCAGAAATAAAGATAAAAGAGAATTGCAAAATGATATATTGAGATCGAAGCTCGATATTGGACTCTATAAAAAGAATTGTCATCTTTCCTCTGTAAGTGTGTTTGTTTTATTTTTCATTTACATAATAGACTATTATTTAAAGAAAAAAATAGACACAACGAGATTGTATTCGTAGTGTTTAGGCCTTTCTGAGTACGAGTGTTGTTTCCCTCCCCTTTGTTGTTCATGATGGAGTAGCGCACTTAAAATCATGGCTTTTAAGATTTGTTCTTTCTGGAGAAATGGTTTCAGCAAATGATGCCATTTCACGGAACGGTAAGTTGCCTATGTCCGGCCCTGATAAGGACTAAAATTGATAACTACTTTGTGTAGTGAGGACACCTTAATACACAGCGACTGATTCAGGTATACTTCTGGGGAAAGGAGACGTAGCCTCAGCCAACCATTTTCCTTTCTCGAAACTAAGGTAAATTAAATTGCTGTTACATGCCACTCACCTGCAGTGCCTGGCATGTAACGCATAGATGGAGCTGATATGTTTCATCGCAGCACCATCATATTTTGATTGCTCGTTCCCTTTCTCTCAGATAACTTTTTTCCTGGAAGAAACTTGTTAAGAGATATAAACTTCTCAATATATGCCAATAATCTACTAGGGATGGCAGAATATTTGAGATGATATTGATTATTTCACGGAGACGAAAGATCTTTGAGTTTAACGTCTCACGTTATGACCGTTAGGCTAAGGGAGACAATGATAAAAGCACGTGAATAATGATGGAAGAATTGATGGAATGAAAAGTGGAAGGAAACGGGAGTACCAAGAGAAAACCCACGGACACGATGTTGTCCACCACAAGCTTGCTTGGCCGGGGATTGAACCAGGGACTCTACGCTTAGAGGTAAGCACTCTACAATTGAGCCACCGTGTCCCCCTCCCCTCCCAAGAAGGCGAGACAGAACTTTTGGTGTTGTTTACTTTTACGTACTATGATTATGCCCTGTATGCTAAAGAAGACGGAAGGTCAATAAAAATGAGTGATAAAAATTGGTAGAATGACAATATAGGACAGTGGCGTACGCACTAAAATATCAAAAAGATATTAGGCATTCAACTAACATTATTTCAGAACACGCATAATTTTGTATGCATATCTTAATATAGAAAGTGTATGTTTTCCCATAATATTTTACTCAAGGAAGGGTCGAAACCCCGATATTCTCTCTAGTGTACAGCACCACTGTAGGAAGAAAATGGCGAGTTCCGAGAAGACAGATTGACACCATGTTGTACCTGGAATTGAACTAAGGATCTCTTCGCGTAAGAGGTGAGCACTGTCTGTACTGTACCACTGGTCCCCAATGCCCTCTTTTCATTTGTTCAAAATCTCTCTACAGCATCTCTAACCACAAGCAACTTATTCCTATCGGCAATCAAAACTTGTCTCTCCGTTAAAAGAAAAAAAGTGCTGTTTTTCTATCTAACAGGGGATACGGACAAAATCTCGCGGCCGAAACATCGCCGCCCAAAATCTCGCCGGCCAAAACCTCGCGGGACAAAATCTCGCCGGGCCAAAACCTCGCGTGGCCAAAACCTCGCCGCCCAAAACCTCGCGGGACAAAATCTCGCCGGGCCAAAACCTCGCGTGGCCAAAACCTCGCCGCCCAAAACCTCGCGGGACAAAATCTCGCCGGGCCAAAACCTCGCGTTGCCAAAACCTCGCCGCCCAAAATCTCGCCGGGCCAAAACCTCGCCACCCAAAACCTCGCGTGGCCAAAACCTCGCCGCGAATGAAACTTTTCTTTAAAATTTACCCAATGAGTTTCTTAATATGCAATTCCACATTACAAATAATAATAATAATAAGAAGAAGAAGAAGAAGAAGAAGAAGATACAAAAAACATCGTGTGCATGGGCTTTCCCGGGTTATTCCCGTTTCCTCCCACTTTCTTTATTCGATCATTTCCTTCATCCTGGTCATCTACGTCTCCTTTAACCTACAGGACATAATCAAGGGACGTCGTAAAAACTCATATATTATTTCATACTTTCATAAATATTATTAGATTTTTGTTGAAATTTTAAGTTTTCTGATGCTCCAAAGTTCACGAAACTAACCCTGTTAGTTGTCATTGCTTTCCTTATGCAGACTTTCTTTCCCTATAACCAGTTTAAAAACATCCTGTCGCCCTATCTTCACATTGAAATCCTCTAATACAGAAATAGAATTATCATATGGTATCGCGGGACTTGGTCAAATACTCGTGATACTTTTTCTGAAACAGCGTCTTTTATACCGTCATCCTTATCATCTGTTGGAACATTTACATTTTGGTCAGGCGAGATTTTGGGTATGGCGATATTTTGGGGCGCGAGGTTTTGGCAAGGCGAGGTTTTGGCCCGGCGAGATTTTGGCCCGCGAGGTTTTGGCCAGGCGAGGTTTTGGCAAGGCGAGGTTTTGGCCCGCGAGGTTTTGGGCGGCGAGGTTTTGGCCAGGCGGGGTTTTGGCCCGGCGAGATTTTGTCCCGCGAGGTTTTGGGCGGCGAGGTTTTGGCCAGGCGAGGTTTCGGCCCGGCGAGATTTTGGGCCGCGAGGTTTTGGGAGGCGAGGTTTTGGCCAGGCGAGGTTTTGGTCCGCGAGGTTGTCGCCGCGAGGTTCTGGCCGCGAGGTTTTGTACCCAAACCATCTAACAGTTTAAATCATCATCTGCAATAGACTTTGTTTTCTATATGCCTTCTTAGCGAGATCAAAAATAAATAAGTAAATAAATAAATAAATAAAAGTGTGCATATGAACAATACCGCTGTTAAAGCCATAAAAATAAAATTAATAAGTAAGTAAACTTACCGCTTCGATACAGCTGTTTAATTGCTTTGTGTTTAAATGCACTAAAACGCGTACCTGTTCCAACTGCAACACCTACTACTGTTTTAACGCTGTGTGCAGTCTACATCAATGAAGAGAAGAGAACAACGACCCGCCTCAAGGCTGAAAAAACAACTGAACATTCCAGTTTGGTTTCAGTGTATCCAGCCACACTTTAGAGATATGGCTAAGACCTCCTCTGGGTAACACATAATTTCTGCTGTAAAATACATAACAGTACGTAATCAAATAAGTAATTAGTGTAGCCTAAATGAAGATGAAATGAAATTTCAATTTTACATTCAAACGATTATGCCCTTAAAAGGGACAAATGATTGAAATGAATGTGAATAATAAAGAATGAAAAAGTGAAATGAGAATGTAAAAGGAAACAAAAACCCACGGATACTGTTGTCCACCTCAAGCTCACTTTACCTCATATCGCACCAGAACGCGTAGCGTCAAAGGTGAGAACTGTACCGCTGGAGCCACTGTGTCCCTCAGATGGAGTAAAATTTCTATATGGATATGAACTGTTCATCGTTTTTATGTGCACGAGATATTCTAAGCCTTATACAAAGAAAAAATAACGCGTGATTAGTGAAATGAAGATCATGCGGGAGCTCATGTGGGAGCCCACGTTAAGCTATAGGTCTAAGTCTCATACAGTCTTGTTGCTGAAAGGGACGCTAAACTCAAAACCAAATCGTATCTAATTTTTCGCCTCCGCATGTTTAGTGAAAAAACTGGTGGAATAAGAATTATTTAACGAGAAACGGAAGAAATCCGAGAAAATGCACGGACACGTTGTTATCACAATCTCATGAGGCGTGGAATCGAACCAGGTCCCTTCATGCATGCATTCAACAACTAAGCTAATGCATCTTTGCGCAGATTAATGTTTAAAATGCTCAACTGGGATGTGTGAAATCGAGAATTCAATTCTCGATAAAAAATTAAATCATTAGATGACTAACTATTCTAGTTTGTCAGAGATTGTCCTGATTTTCACCCTCCCAGTCTCAGTTTTAGCTAGTCTAGTAGGATTGACGGTTTTGTTAGAATAAGTGTAAAAAGAAACTGTGAATAAAATACTAACCATTGAATGTCCGGAATGTTTCCTACAATCAAACACAGCGTCAATTTCCATGATGCGGTTTTATTATTATTATTATTATTATTATTATTATTATTATTATTATTATTATTATTATTATTATTATTATTATTATTATTATTATTATTATTATTATTATTTTAAGTTATACTCGGAGCAAGAGTGCCGGTTTTGAATATCTGCGGGATGCTCTCACAATTTACGACTGGGGGGTCTTGGAGAATGGAATACAACTCTCGGAATATTTTGAAAATTGACCCTCGTGAAAATGCAATTTTAGGATTTTTTTTGAATGAAGATCGATTTATTCACAGTGAAAATTGTGTATTCTTGAATAAGAGTATAGCAGCGTGACAGGGGGATTTTAGGTTCTAAGGTTCTAACCCCCGATTTAATTCCTCGTTGTGCAATTCTGAATGCTTGTGATATGAGAAGTGTCAAAAAATTTAGCTGAGATTTGCTCGTTCAGTTTCTCTCTTAGAAAATCCTCAGCACGACAATTCCGGAAATTACGTGTTTTCATCACTGTTAAAGTCTGTCCAAGTTTATATTCCTTTCTCCTCTCCGCTCTATGCAAATATTCGGCCGTATTATCATTTCAGAAATTCGATGAAATATTATAATTTTTCCTCCTTTTCTTCCTTTTTTCTTTTATTTCCTCTTTTTTGCTTCTCTTCTCTCTTGTTGTGTGTACTGAGCACCCCACAAAAATACTGGAGGCTGCTTGAAGACCAGAGCATCCCCATCGGAGCAAAATTATATATATATATATATATATATATATATATATATATATATAAAGGGGCCCTGTTGCCGTATCGTGAATATTCTGTTAAAGGATAGTTACAGTGGACGCCCTGGAGAAATATTTACGATCTAGCAACAGGGTAACAATCTTCTCTAAATATCAATTCATTGCTTATTTTGCTCCGGGCTGGCGTCTTAGGATACAGAGATAACGGAAAATATCAATCGAAAAAAAAAAAAGAAAACAGAGCTCAAACATTTCTTAAGAACAACAGGAGAGACGCGGGTACGATTCCCGGTGAGAGATCATGTGATTCGGGACCTACGTAATGCTGTAGGTCCGCATTTCATATAGCCATGATGTTAAAAGGGACGCTAAACCCAATTCAACCAATTCAACCGTGCTCCCCCGAAGGGTAGATATAACTTTTTTATGTTGTTTCCACAGACAACAAGAGTATTTTTGCCAATATATTAGACGAATAATCTGCTTTCAATCTATTGTTAGTACAAATTAATTAGTATCCCCAAATGTTACAGTGGGTAATATTTTATGCCCCGGCAGGAGCTCATGTGGTTCGGATTCCACGTTAATCAGTAGGTCCACGTCTCATACAGCCTCGCGGCTGAGTGGGACGTTAAACTCAAAATCAACTCAACTCAACTCAAATTTATGCCCCTTCTGAACCTTCCTCCTTTTGAGCATGAATGAAGAGGTATGAACATTCCGTGGCTCGGTGGCAGATCTAGAAAGGGGCACGCGCTCTCTCAAGAGAGAGATCAAGTTATTCCAACGCGATGAAATGGCTATAGTATTTTTGCGTCAATATATTAGACGAATAATCTGCTCTTAATTTATTATTAGTACAAACTAGCTAATATCTTCAAGTGTTACAGCGGGTAATATTTTGAGCACCTCAGAACCTTCCATTCTATTGTTCATTAAGGATGGAACACTAACTCCGTGGCTTAGCGATGAATCTAGAAGGGGCTGCACGTCCCTCAACGGAAAATATCTTTGTGTTATTTCAACAACATTACACGACAGGAGTACTTTTTTTTTTGTCAATATACTAGACCAGCAATCTGCTCTCAATCTATTGTTAGTACAAACTTACTAATATCCTGAAATGTTATAGCGAATAATGTTTTGAGCTCCCCTCCCCCTTAATCTAAAAACTTTTGTCCAATAAACTTTCTGAGGCCGAAAGTTTACCTTATTGAAAAAGTATGTCAATTATTTGAGACGGTTTTTATGATAATGCTCCCCGTCTTTGCTGACATCAAAATGAATATAAACCTTTCTAGACTGTAGAACAAGCTGTAGAATGGAAGCAATAAGTCAGTACGTTATGAAAAAGCATTGAATACCAGTTACCATCTTTCAAAATTTCTGGAGCCGCACCTGTTTCAGCAGTAACATATAGCTCAGTTGAACAGACTTTCTTCCATTTTTTTTTCTCGGGACAAAATCGAAGTGTGATTACTGAATTGGGACACTAGCTTCTATGTATCCTGGACAAGAGTGGCATGTAATTTATCTTAGCTCGGGCCTTGGGGGAAGGAGGTGGCCAATTTCGGGGGATTTCCAGACTGTATGCCCGGAAGAAACATTGCAGTTGAACAATTTTGTGGATGCTTCGTTCTTTTTGGATCAATTCTATTTCAATCAAAAATTTTGCTGCGTGCCTTATATTTGGAGAACTACATTAGTGTAGCCAAGCTCAAACTATCAGTTCACTCAGTATGATGTGCTTATTCTGCAGAAAATATGAAAACTCGAATTAAGGGCCATTCAAAAATTTTGTGGCCTCTGATCCAAAAACTAATTATTGGCCAAGATCGCAATCTTTTGAGCCATTTTTTTTAATCATTCCTAAAATTCTTTTTTACTTGTGGAACAAGCTGAACAAGAAACAAGATTCCTGTGAAATGCAAATACTCCCTTTTATTCTTGAAGTCGTGCAAAAATACAATTTGGTTTAACTCCATTTCTTAACTTAAGTTTGGAACGTGGAAAGCTAAAATCCAAATGTATTCATTTTTTTTTTCAAGCAAAGTATATCAAAACTAGGCGTATTTGTCAATATAGTGATTCCCAACTAGAATGTTGCGACACACTGATGTGTCGCTCAGTCCCATAAGGTGTGTCGCGAAATTCTAGAATTTAAAAATCATGATGTATTTAATAACTTAACATCCATTTTGAGATAGACTGTACCAGATAACTCCTCCAGCGACAATAACAATATTCAATGCTACACAGCACAGAGTCGGAATTTTATAGAAACTTATTGCCAAACACTACCATATTATTATTATTATTATTATTATTAATAAATTAAACAATTGTGTCACGACACGTCGTGGGTATTCAGTAAAGTGTGTGATCAGCCCAAGAAGGTTGGGAACCAGTTTTAATAAACTATAAATTACAAAAAAAAAAAAAAAATTATAATTCATTATAATGTAAAAATGTCAAATGTAGAAGATTACAGAAAGATAATATTTCAAGTTGAACTTAATAGTATACATAGAGTTATATTGGACAAAATTAGGTTTTATTAAAATTGAATACATTTAAAATTGTATTCCTACTTAAAAAGCATTTAACCATTCATGATCTATTTTATACATTTGGAGTGAAACTATGGAATTCCGTTGTCGCACAAAGGAAATCCGTGAAGACCCATCCTCGTTTCGTGAGACACACTTTCCACTTTTTACTCGCTTATATTTCGATTTCTAGAAAGGAGGAAGTAGGTAATTTTGTAGAGTAACAGAAAGGTGGATAATTCTATATAATATTGAATAGTAATTTAAATCCTCTACTGTACTTACGATTCAACTGGCAACCGTCCTAACTGAAGATTCTTCAACTTTTTTTTTTTTTCAAAACATGCCAAGCAAATACTATGATAGGCCTCAAGTCAGAAGTCAGAGATAAAAGAAAATGACTATTAAATCCTTTGACTCAAATACTGTGTCACGCACATATACGCGTATAATCAGTTATATCAATCCTAGGATTTATATGCCTGCTTCAAAATGATTTTTTTTTTTTTTTGGTCTTCTGTCTAGAGGGTACAATGTTATAACAAAATGTATTTTCTGTTCTTTGCTTTCGACAATATATTCGCAAAAGTGGAAGGAAACGTAAGTTTATCATATTTTAAGTTCACAGTATAAATATTAAAAAATCAACCTTATAGGATGTCTAGCTTTCCTTTCTTCCCATTCCCTTCCTTACATCCAGAAAATTTTATGTGATATAGTTCTAAGCCAAAGAAAGGAAGTGAGTGTTGTTTCAGCTGCTTTTATGAGGTTTGTTGTACTATTAAAGAATAGTAATTCGGTAATGTAATTTTAGTGTAGTTAGTAGTGTAGTGTTCTAAGTGTGTTCTTACTAGTTTCGATTCTCCGATAGTATCTCATTTGTATTGTTAAATAAGATTGAGAAATATTGTTTTCTTAGTAGCTATTCTAGCTATTGCATCGAAACTTAGCATACGCATTACATATAGACCATACTATTTTTCAAGTACATATATTCGGGTACTTGTTGCCGAATCGCTCCAGGGGTGCCAATTTTTAAAAAATGAAGGCACATTTTCCTATTTATCCTAAATTCCCTCTTTTTTCGCACAATATGAACACATGTGCATGGTACCATTTGAAAGCTTGTTTTATTTTGATGAGAATGACGCATTAACCATAATAATATGATAAATAGTACTACGTTTGGAAACTTCTATTCTGCATGTCCTATTTTTTCCTTGTTTACCTAGGTATATACCGTACCGTACAAAAATTTGGTATTGTCAAACTGGATTGAGAAATATTTTTTCGTAGTAGCTTTTCCGCACATTGCAATGAAACTTCGCACTCGTATTACGCATAGTCTGTAGTATTTTTCAAGGTAGGTTGTATTAGGGTACCTGAAGCCGAGGAATCTCAAGAGAGGCACAAAAAACGATAATTTTCCCTTCTCGCACAACATGCACACATGTGCACTATATCATTTGAAGCTGTGTTTTATTCTGAAGAGAATTATGTTAACCATGATACTAGTATGAATAGTACTGAAGCAGTAGCTGCTTAATGGAAAGTTTTCATTTTCTTCAAAAAATGCTAGAATCTAAGAGAGTTAACTGGTTTTTTTTTTTTTTAATAAAAAGCTTTTTTCGGAAGAGCCAAAATGTTGGATTTTTTAAAAAAAAATTATTTTCAGTTGCCAATTTGCTTTTCAACAATATATTTTACGATCAGAGGACTTTAGTAACATGCAATAATCTTAGTGTACGATACATGTTCCATCAAATACGCAAGAAGATTTCGGGAGTTTCTGGAGCTCTTTTCCAATGCTTCTATTTTCTTTTTATGTATGCAATTATTCAGATGTACTGTTGAGAAAATAAAAGTAGATCTTTAGTAATTTCCTTCTTTTAAGTGAAGCGTTTGTAATACCCGGTAAATCTTCGACAATATATACAGTTTAATACATTTGCGCAAGTAATTACTATAGGTCTAAGAGAACATTTTGTTTCCTTTGCGTAATACAACAATTTTTCATCTATGGACTATGTGTGTAATTATCCGAATGTAACGTTAATTTTTTTTTATTTTTTAAAAAATAACCATTTTCAATTGATAATTAACTGACGCATGCATGAAGAAAGAATTGCTGTTATTGGTTTGTGCTAGGGATGGCCAATTCCGGAATTTTTACTTTCCGGAATCCAGAAAGTAAAATCGGAAAAAATCCGATTTCGGAAAAATTTCGATTTCAGAAAAAATCTGGAATTCTGAAACATTCTGATTTTGGAAACATTCTGGAGTTCCGAAAAATTCCGATATCGAAAAAATTCCGGATTTCGGAAAAACCGAGAATTTAGAAAATTCCAATTTCGGAAAAAATAAATTCCGGATTTTTCTGAGTTCCGGATTTTTTTCGAAATCCGATTTTTTCCCAAATCCAGATTTTTGCGGATTCCGGATTTTTTTCCGAAATCCAGAAAGTGAAAGTTCCGATTCCGGAAAAAAATTCCGGAATTTGGATTCCGAAATATTTTGGCCATTCCTAGTTTGTACTAATACGCGGGTATATACTACAAAAACAGGGAATGTAGTCCGTTTCTTCTTGTCCCAGATTACGTATATAGTTGAACACCGTTACAGTGAATTTGATGGAGCACGAACAAAATTCCTTATAAATAAGGTGCGTCAAAAAATATAAGCCTATACACACTTTGAACCGTCATAGAAAATTTATGTTCCTTTCTACAAGGGTCAATTGCTGGAAATGGAAAGCTTAAAGTCCAATTTGAAACATACATGAACTTTCTCACGTAAATGCGATTACTGTTCAAAATAGCGGCTTTCAGTATCAATACATTTCTCAGTACGACTCACTACTGATTCATTACATCGTACCAACGTGTCCAGTGGATTTCTGCGCACACCGCCTGAATCTCATTCCAAAGTGTGTCTAAGTTACATGATTTACGTTTGTACGCCTCATCTTTGAACCGCAGCAACATTCTCAAACTTCCAGTACTATTTAATTACCTGCTTCCGCGCTTCAAAGCTCAAATATACGTCCACCATCTTGGAGTTACTTCCTTGTCACTAACTGGGCTGAGTAGCTAGAGCAACAATTCTGCTGTCACCTGTTGAAGAAAGATAACATTACTTTCTACCAGAAATTGAACCTTGTAGCACGGGAAATACGGTTTCTATGACGGTTCAAAGTGTGTATACATATTTCTGACGCACTCGGTATATATATATATATATATATATATATATATATATATATATATATATATATATATATATATATAAAGGCATTCTCTTCTGCAAATCTCCTTTTGATAAATATATATTTAAAGCCAATTCTCATCTATGTTTGAACTTTTTGAAAAAACTAATTATGATCTCATTAAGATTATTATCTCATTAAGATTATTATTTCAATTCTAGTTTTGAAGTAGATTTTTGAAGGTATTTTTTATGGGGGATTATTATGTTTTTTATGTGGATTATTTTTGGGCTGGGTAAAATTCCAACAAACCTGGTGTGTGTGGAAAATCTCTATTTCCAGTATTGTGTTCCCCTCCCCCTTTTCAAGAAATTTCTGGATTCGCCTCTGATTGAAGTAGAGTTATGTCGGAATTGACAACTCCTACAATATCTAAACCTAGCATGTAAACGTATATTAAATATAAGTTAATAATACAGTCAATTAAGAAGAATACTTCTTATTAACAAAACTTTATACAAAATACTCTATATAGATGTGTATATAAAAATGAAAATTACTCTGTGACGTAATAATTCTTATACCACCTGATCGCTCTCGATCTAATTTTCAACATGGGTGAGTTTCAAGATTGGGATGGAAATGTATTCTTCCCGTGTGAAGAACGAGTATTCTACTAGTAAAAAATAAAGGAGAAAGAATTACTTCAAACATGATAGAAGGTGAGCTTTTAGAGTTATTAAGAAGAGAGTAGCACAGGAGAAGAACAGAAACAGAAGATAAGATGACTTTATGCCTTACGCTCCTCTCCAAAATATAATATTATTTAGTTTCCCACCTCTGCTATAAATACTCCTTTCTAATCTAAATTCTACAGAATAAATAAATAAAATAAAAGAGTGTCATGGTGTAAAGCACGTGAAGGAGTTTGGTTTGTTGTAGTGTACACAACGTGAAAAGTGAAGTTTGAATTTTTGCGTTTCTCTACACCCTCTATTCCGTACTCAAAAGCTTCAGTAAAATGAATGAATATTTGAAAATAGAAAACACTGTAGTCTTCAAGATTGTCGAGTATAAAGTCATTTAGTTCCAGTTTAGCGTTGTATATCACGAACAGATTAGTATTTTGCATCCTGAACTTTATTTAACCCGCTAATCTCAACAGCACTACTGGCAGTCTATCAAGCAAGGATGATATCCATAATTATTCCCATCGGAGTACATGGGGAAGTGTTTTTTGACTACACATATCTGGGAATTTTGGATTTGACTTGAGTCTAGGCGTCTCTCAGCACCGAGGCTATATGAGATGTGGACCTACTGCTGAACGTGGGATCCAAGCTAAATGATCTAACTAACTAACTGTTTGGCCTATAGAGCCCGAAGGTTCACTGCCGCGTTTACAAAAGTTCTCCATCGACTTCTACCCTTACTCAACTGCATCCAGTATCTACTTTGCATTCATATTCCTGCGAGATTCATCTTAATATGGTCCTTCCATCTGCGTCTAGGTCTTCCTAATGATCGTTTCCCGACTGGACTTCCAGTTAAAACTTTGAAGCGTCCGTATTTTCTTCCAATCTGGCTACATGGCCTGAACACTTGAGCCTCCTAGACTTGGTGACCTTAACAATGTTCGGTTAATAACATAAATTATGTAGTTCCTCGTTATGAAGTTTCTCCATTCCCTATTCCCGTTCCTCGTGGCTTCGAACATTTGTCTCAGGATCTTGTTTTCAAATACTTTCAGTCTACGTTCTTCCCTCAGAGTGAGTGACCATGTTTCGCAACCATACAGAACAACAGGGATGATTTATCCTTTATATATTTTAAGCTTGAAATTCCTCGACAGAATATATGATATAAAGGAGATTTCGTAAACCAAACTCTTTAACATGCGCGCCGACTATTAGTAGAGGCAATATACGGTTTGACCCGGAAATAATTGCAACACAAATGGTTTTTTTGTCTATCACTTCCAAATAGCGTTGCTAATAATATATTCAAAATCCGTTTTCGTAATGCTTGGGGAAAGTCCGCCATCTTGGATTCAATATGGCGGCCACACCGAGACATCGACTCACACTTAAATGACAATATCTACTCACAGATTTAAGCTGAAAACTTCGTTCCTGCGCCATTTTCAAGATAATAGCATACCTTAAGGGATGCAAGTTTGCATGCCTCTATGTACCACCGCCATATTGAAAAATGGCGGCGATTATTAAAAATATAGTTTTTTTTTCAATTGGCAATAATGTTTTATTGGCAGATAACTCAGAAACTAACAGAGATATGCAGAAATTTCTTGAAATAAACGTAAAAGCTCATGATCTTAGCTTTCCAACGAGGGTACTTATGTTCGCCTATCTTACAAAGTAACGGAGCTAGTCGAATTTATGTGGCACTGGGTTTGCGATTTTCGATAATATGACTTTTTTCTCAGGTTCCTGCTACAACGGTTTAGTGTACACGCTCATCATCATATGAATACTCAACTCAATTTGAGATATGGTGTTTGTTTAAGGTTCTTAGAACATAAGAAAATATTAAGACAGGTGGCCTGAGTGTGATCGATTTAGCCGCCATTTTGGATTCAATATGGCGTCTAGGTGAAGAGACCGATGTAACACTTAGACAGCAATATCTTGTTAAAGAATTAAGCTAGACACTTTGTTCTTGTGTTAATTTCTAAATAATACTTATATCCTTCCTACCTATCGTTACCATATTAAAATATGGCCGTTTATTTCCTTTCTTCATTGAATATAATGGAGATGTATATACAATAGAAGTACGAATGTACTATTAAAGTATGATACAATATTTGATAAATGCTCTTTATCTTTTTTACAGGCACTGCACATTATGTAAGCTGAAGGAATATATTACGAGAATTATGGAGCCAATTAACGCTAAAGAGGAAGCTAAATGTGCATTATGTAATGACCTGAATAATGGGAAACAAAGTGTTTAATTAACTGCAAAATCCTTGTTGAATGAATATGCAGTGCTGCAAGAGCAAGAACTGTAACAATTTTTGTTCATACAGATCATAAAGTTCATAGTGAGTGTAGGAAAGAGTTTTGTGACAAGAAGAGGATTGAAGCTTATAAGAGAAGGAACAAAGCAGATGAAGCTTTAAATAGAACTTCGGGAGTGAAATTGCGTTCTCCTTCGGTGTCTCCACGCAGTTACCCAACAATATGCATTTTTTGTGGAGAGAAAACTGTAGACGATACACGCCATACTGACAGGTTAAAATCAGAGGTAATTACAGTTAGATCAGTAGAATTTAAGGATACAATCACAAAGGTTTGTTTGGACAGAAATGATGAATGGGGGTTGACTGTGTTGGGAAGAGTTAATGCAACTATATCTGATTTGCATGCTGCCGACGCAATATATCATCGAATATGTTCAACAAATTCCCGCACCGGGAGAGATATTCCGCAGTATTCTTCAGTTCCTCAAGGTGATGGAAGAAAAAGGAAGAAGTTAGTAGGAAGACCTCCAAATAGCATTAGGACAGACGCATTTCAGCAAGTTTGTAAACTCTTTGAAAAGCAAGAAAATGATCAAAAGACATTACAAGAGTTTTCTGATAAAATTGGAGAGTATTTAGTTGGAACTGATTTTGAACCTTACACAACGAAACACATTAAAAATCTTCTACTAGAAACTTACGGAGAAAATATCATCATAGGGAATGCCTGAGGAAAAGAGAATGTGGTTACATTTAGAGAAAGTGCTCAGTCAATTCTTCAGGAGTTTCACCATCAACCAAAGGAAAACGACATTGAAAAGGAAAAGCATAGAATTTTAGAAACAGCGGCAAAGATTGTAAAAAATGAAATAAAAGTGAAGAATTCACCATTGGATATGTACACTGATCTCAACAGTTTCTCTGTAGAATTTGCTCTTGATTTTCTCTCTCCATCCTTACGACTACTTCTTACCTTAATTATGAGTGATGAAAACTTAGAACTTGTAGTTGCTGCGATTGGACAGGCTATCATGCAAGCATGTAGACCACAGGCACTTATAGCACCCGTTCAAATTCAGCTTGGCTTGGGTGTTCAAATGCATCATCATTACGGTTCACGCTTTCTTATAGGCACCCTCCACAAGCTGGGATTTTGTTCATCTTATCACGAAGTAACAAAGTTTGAAAGATGTGCAGCAGAAGTAACTGGACAGAACATAATCGAAGTTCTACCCAACGCTTTCTTGCAATTTGCTGCTGGCAATGTCGATCATGACATTTGCACCATTGATGGACGAGGAACTTTCCACGGAATGGGAATTATTGCAGCTGTCACACCTAAGTCATTTAAGAAATGTCACCAACTTCCTAGACGGTCAGTTTCATTGGATGATGTGAAAAAAGTTTCCACCATTCCATTCCTTCACTTCCACAAATCACAGAATAAGAAATTAAATTTTGAGGAACTACCTACATATTTGTTTGAAGAACAAATAAGTGCGATAGACATGCTATGGTATATGTCCTGGTTTTTTCACGAGACTCGCCCCACATGGTCCTGTACCATGCAAGCCATTCATGCAGGAAAAGAACACCCAGGGAAGTCTGATATCCTCTTCCTTCCTATGATAGATCACAATCCCAATGATCTATCTTGTATATATTCAGTACTTTTCTATATATGTCAAGAAGATAAGAAGTTCAACAAAACAACCATTGTTACATTCGACCAACCATTATACTGGAAAAGTCAGATAATTATAAACAGTGAACCAACAGACAGTCCTTTAAAGTCTGTTGTACTTTTACTTGGAGATTTCCATCTTAGAATGAGCTTTCTTGGGTGTATTGGTACTATCATGGAAGACACAGGGTTGTCAGAAGTTCTCCAAACTGCTTATCCTGACAAGACAGTAGGTCACATACCGAGCGGAAAAGCTGTCTCTAGGGCTATTCGTGCTCACATTTTAGTAGAATTAGCACTGAACATCCAAGCTTTAATGCAAACTTAGGGCATCGATACAGATGATGACCATCTTGAAGACAAAATATCGGAGTTTATAGATGTGAAGAACCTGTATGAGGGATTTTTAAATGATACAATTTATGTTGATGATGTTACTTCGTCGGCTCAGCTGAAGAAAATAGTTCACTTAGTAGAAACTTGAAGAACTCCGTTACTAGCAGAACTGCACATCTTTGGTTCCAGTACATGGAAATGGTTTCCATCTTAAGAAGTTTCATAACCACAGAACGAATTGGAGATTGGGACTTGCACTTGAAATATAGGATGATGCCTTATCTTGCAGGATGCTGAACATGCTCACTATACCAAGTCAACTTATATTTATCTCCAGCAAATGGTAGAAATAGACGAAAAGCATCATGATGTAGCTTCTGCGTTCCATGAAGGTAAATTTGTTGTAAGAAGAAGTAATCGGTTTTGGGCAGGACTCTCTGCTGATTTGTTAATTGAACCAGGGCCGCCCACAGGGGGGATGTATGGCGCAAGCTGCGCCATTGAGAAAAATTTTGGGGGGATTTTACTCTACTTTCGAATTAGCAAATTTACTGTCGGAATAGCGTTAAAACACGATTTTGAGAAGCTAATTTTCAAAAATTTTCCGGGGTGAACCCCCGTACCCCTTGCTTCGATACTCGATGAATGAAGTACCGCGGATCAGTAATAATTTAATCCAACAAAATCATTCCTGTAAAAAAAAAATGAGCGGCCTTAAAAAGAAGTGAAATCACAAAAATGAGCGCCAAGTTCTGGTGAACAACAGTTACAAACACTCAAGGAATCACTTTCAAATTTAGATTTGAAACTTGCCTATGTTGTCTGTTGAAAATTATAAAGTAGTTTGACATAATTGTGAGCTAGTGGTAACCATACAGACAACAGCCAAGTTTCAAATCTAAATTTGAAGTGAGCCAGTGAGTGTTTGTAACTGTTGTCCACCAGAACTTGGCGCCTATTTTTGTGATTTCAATTCTTTTTAAGGCCACTCGTACTTGGTTCTTTTACAGGAATGTTTTTTGTTGGATATCACTTCTTTTTGTAGGCTAATTTCGAGGATAACATTTTCTTTTGGTATCAAACTCAATAACTTGTAACTTGCGTCTTACTTTTCATGTACAAGGGAATTATATCAATATTTTGTAAAGAAAAAAATAATACTACTAACTGTAAAAAAAGAATACCTGTGCCATACACAGTGTGTAGAAGTTTTTATACCCTTCAATATCCTTATAGAACATATTTAGTATTGTACACTACCAAGACTACTAATAAAAGTAATGCCATTTTTATAATTATTACTACCCCTACTACTACTACAAGCATTCTATAATACTACTACAGGAAATAAAAACAACAAAAATAACAATTACTAGTACTATAAAAATTACTGCTACACTGGGCAATTGTTTTTAGAGGACTTGAGTTTTGAGGAGGGAAGAGATTATTAGTTTTGGGGGGGGAGTGCGCCATCAGCTTTGGGGGGGATGGGCACCCCTGAATTGAACAAACACTCATAAGATCTGTGAAAAGTGTAGGCGGTCTTACGCATGGACGTGGAATGACAGAAAATCAAAGATCAATGTGGGTTCTATCAATGCCTGTCTGCTCTCAGATCAATGCCTCTATGCAAGAACTTACAAACATATCATTCTCCACAAGAGACCAGCATAGAGATATTTCATTGAAGAGGATGAGTAGGGATGCAGCTGATACTAAGAAAAAAAAATACTTGATTTCTTAACATTATGTCAGCCGTTCCGAACTGAAGAGGAACTTATTAATATTACGAACGGTTTAACTGCCCAAGATCGTGTCAATGTTGATAAAGCAAAATGTGTTGGACAAAATATTTTACTTAAAATGAAGGAAAATTCGTCAGACTCATTCATGTTTTCGAAGAAGGATAAAGGCATTACAATGGCAGACAAGAAATCCATACATATGAGTACCGGATCAATCAGTATGGAACATACAAGCTTTTCCAAAAATTAGCAATTGTTGCTATGAGAGGAAACATGAATCTAGAAGACGTTTTCTACTATGAGCTTTGTTCTGTTCTAAGAACTTTATTTGAAGATTATGATAATCTATGACCAGCAAATAAATCAGCACTGGCTAATGCTTTATGGAAAATGACAAGTTCACCTTCAAATACACCAACGTCTTGTAAATATGTGATTGACGGTGAGTGGTTGCTCCACCAGGTCAATTGACCAGTGAATCATACATTCAAAACAATATTTGAGTCCTACGTTTCTTACATGAAGACACACTTCAGTGACGCTTCAGTTATTTTCGATGGTTACATTAGTGGTCCATCGATAAAGGATTGCACACACCTAAGGAGAACTAGAGGTTTGAGCGCTCCTGAAGTGCTCCTTTCTCCAGAAATGAAACTTTCTATGAAAAGGGAGGTCTTTTTAAGGAACTTCAAAAACAAAGACAGACTAATTCGAAAATTGGGTTTGGAGCTTTCTGCTGTTGGATTTCAAGTTTTGTATTCAGACAGGGATGCTGACACACTGATAGTCAACACAGCTATTCAAGAATCACGAAACCAAGATACTTGTGTTGTTGGAAATGATACTGATCTGCTCATTCTTCTCCTAAGTATATCACCGTCAAACACGAACGCTTTGTTTTTTAAAACAGAAACTAGGCTTTGGGACATTAAATCTACGAAAACAGACCTTGGCGAACTCTGTAACAATCTTCTATGTATCCATGCATTTCTTGGTTGTGATACAACATCACGATTTTTTGGAAAAGGAAAACAAGTGGCATTACAACTAGCTAATTCCGATGAGGCCTTTCAGAAATCCATCTCTATTTTTAATTCTAAAAATGCCTTTAAAGAAGAAATTATTCGTGCTGGAGAACAGGCAACAGCAAGGCTGTACAAATGCAAGGAAGATGAATCTCTTGTTGCTTTAAGAATAAGAATGTTTTCTAGCAAAATCAGTACAGCAACAGATTTTGTACGACCAGAAAACCTTCCCCCTACTCCTGATGCACTTAAATATTCTCTGAGTGTTTACTACCAAATCATGGAATGGAAGAGTCTATACTCTCAAATGCGACCAGAAGATTGGGGATGGCGACTACATAAGGGAATGTATTTTCCAGTGATGATGGACAGGAAACCTGCTCCTGATAATATACTGGAAATCATTCATTGTAATTGTCATGGAAATTGTATAAGCATGAAGTGTTCTTGCAAGAAGTATGGTCTGTTTTGTACATCATTTTGTGGACAGTGTCTGGGGCAAACTTGTGATAATGTAGAAAGGGAATCAGAACATTCTGACAATGAAGACGACTTGTTCTAGTAATTAGGTTGGTGTGCTGCTTATTTGCCATTTATAAATATACATATTCGCAGAAAACTATGTCAGTATGGTGTGTTGATGCAAGGAGTATGGACAGTTTTGTACATCAATTTGTGACCAGTTTCTGGTTAAATATTTTGATAATGTGAGACAAAAGTGAAGTTTTTGAAAATGAAAATTATTAGTTTTAGTTATTAATGTAGTTTTTATGTATTGAATATGCATATAAGGTATGAACATACACGTATGCGGTGCAAAGTAGATATAATTTGTACATTGAATGTGGGCATTATGTGAGAAAAACTTGTGCAATGTGTAAAGGAATTCTAGAATTTTATAAAGATGATAATTCATTTTAATGATTAGATAGCTACACTGTTTTAATTGTTATCCATTATATATACACATACATGAAAACAATAGAGACATGAAGTATTCATGCCAGAAACGTGATCTATTACTAATATAAATTAGTGACAATTGCCTGGAAGAAACTTGTGATAATGTGGAAAACGGTGTAAACTTTGTAAAGACGAGGACAATTTTTTCAGTGAAGAGGTTGCTACACTGTTTTAATTCTTTCCTTTCAAATAAACATGTAGCGTTAACCATAACAAGAACTGAAAAAATATCGTAATTTTGAGCAATTTTTCACATCTTCTTTCATTTCAACGATGGATTATCGCGATCTGTAGAGACATCTGAACGAAATCTCAGAAGTCATATTTCAACGAAATTTCGAAGGACTTTCCCCAAGGAGGTGAGTAGAAGATTTTTAATATGTAGCTAAATACACCTTGTTACACATCCTGGTTCAAAAATTATTTGTGTTGCAATTATTTACTGGTCAATCCGTGTATTGCGTCTACTTAGCTTCTAGCAGGAACCTGAGAAAAAGTCATATTATCGAAAATCGCACACCCAGTGTCACATAAATTCGACTAGCTCCGTTACTTTGTAAGATAGACGAACATAAGTACCCTCGTTGGAAAGCTAAGATCATGAGCTTTTACGTTTATTTCAAGAAATTTCTGCATATCTCTGTTAATTTCTGAGTTATCTGCCAATAAACATTATTGCCAATTGAAAAAAAAACTATATTTTTAATAATCGCCGCCATTTTTCAATATGGCGGTGGTACATAGAGGCATGCAAACTTGCATCTCTTAAGGTATGCTATTATCTTGAAAATGGCACAGGAACGAAGTTTTCAGCTTAAATCTGTGAGTGGATATTGTCATTTAAGTGTGAGTCGATGTCTCGGAGTGGCCGCCATATTGAATCCAAGATGGCGGACTTTCCCCAAGCATTACGAAAGCGGATTTTGAATATTATTAGCAACGCTATTTGGAAGTGATAGAAAAAAAAACATTTGTGTTTGCAATTATTTCCGGGTTAGGCCATTTTTTCTCGTTTGTTTCTTCTACTATATGTGGGTGCTCCGGAGCTGCAGCACCCACACAAATAATCTTGTTGGTGCGGCGCACCCACAAGAATTTTAGTTTGATGAAACAAAATAAAATAAATACTTCTCACTTGCCATTATCAAAAAATAAAAAGCAATTAAAACATTGCGATGGAAGTAAAAATTTCTAACGTCTAAAACGTAATTGTTTCAAATGTGTCTGTGCAAAGGCAACTAAGCAACACACTTCCTCCTTCCTTCTCTGTCTTAGACCTAGTCAAAGGTAGTCCTCAAAAAAAAAAAGAAAAAAAAGAAAAGAAAAGAAAGAAAAAGAAAAGAAAAAAGAAAAGAAAAAGAAACAATGTTGTAAATATAATTGAGCATAGCCCTTTCTGACATTGTTCATAAAAGATTTGAACTAAAAGGAAATCAGTTAAAAAGTATCGAGAGGCCCCTGAAAGCACATAACAGCAAGCTATTGATATGCACCCATATAAATTCTGAAAAGGGCGTCGTTGCTCTTTGATTATTTTTTAAAACATAACGAAAATCCTAAGTCAACAAGTGGGGAGTGATCTCAATCAGCATGAAAACCCAACTGTTAATTCATACATTGTATATCAGTATTAATGTTAATATCAGTATACTTGTGTAATTGTAGTTTTGTGTAATACAACTGTGTTGAGATGCATATAGGCTACATGAAGAATGGTCCAAATATTAAAATGGTTTTAAAAATTCTCAATAAAAAAAAGTTACTAACTGACTAACTCTATGACCTATGGAATCCGAAGGTTCAATGCTGCGTTCACAAAAGCTCTCCACTGACTTCTATCCTTAGCCAATGGGATCCAGTCAATAAAAAAATTTAAAAAAAAAAAATCTGATACTCATTCTTGAAAATTGCAGCGGTGAAGCCAAGAAGAAAACAAACTCTACGTGACTATGTGCTATGTCGATTTGTTTTATAATATTTTAGCGTATGTAACAGTACCGTGCCATGAGTGGGTGAGCGGGACAACGGCCCCAGACACCGAAGTAAAAGGGCGCCAAATTCGGGAGGAAGTAATAAAAATATATATATAAATGGAAGGAAAAAAAGTAATAAAAAGTTATTAAAATCAAGGAAAACCAGGGTTTATTTTTTAAAATTGTATGGCGCTGCGCGCCAACCATGGTGGCGCTTCGCGGATGGTATATCGACCTCACTTATATGCACAGGGGCGCCATTGTATACTCTTACCCCGGGCGCTGATTTTCCACGGCATTTCACAGGTATATAAAAACAATTTTATTCAAAGATGAGCCATACGTATATCAACGATAAATTCCATCGAGCGTAACCGAATGACATATTTGAAGGCAAATACTTGTACATAGTTCTTGAAAACAAATTTTAAACATAAAAGTTGATGCTGTATGTAAACCATGCTACCTATTGTAGTGCAACTGTTACTAAAATATACGCGCATCAATTCCTTAATTATTATAAGAACAACAGTGCATATGAGGGGGTGAGCGCAACAGTGGTCTAACCCACATTTTTTAAAATGGAGAATAATGAAGTTAAATTTAAACACATGTGTTTTTTGTACAATATATGTATGTACAATGTACTCATTCTCATTCAATCACTTGTGCTTGCTTTTGGTATATTGTACAAAAACCACATGTGTTTAACTTGATTTTTCTCCATTTTAAAAACTGTGGGTTAGACCGCTGTTGCACTAACCCCCTCATATTATCTTTATAAGATAGGAGCATAATATAACATAAAATTGCAATATTTCCTTTTTAATTTTTGTTAATAAAACTACAATATTATGTAGAACTTGCGTACAGTTATTTTACTTACTAACGCTCAGTCATGCAATTTTCTTTGCTAAAAAGTATATTTTTAAAAAATATTAGCCATTACCTTTGTAATATATTAGTTTTATATATATCTATCACTGCTATAGATTGCATGTGAAATATATGTGAAAATATATTCTAATATAGATTATATGTGAAACATCAAATAACCATCTATGACATTAAGTGAAAATGTACGCATAAATATAGTAATTGTCAATTGTAATAAACAATAATAAATATGTGAATAGGAATAATGAAATGTGGAATTTGTTAGAAATTACAACAATACAGAACTTATAAGAACACAGATTGGAAGTATTGAAAACAAACAATGCAAGAAAGAAAATGTGTAAATAAATATTAAAATAAAATATATATATCATATAGTCGCAAGTTCATATTCCAATCTGTACTATCTACGGCGCCAACTCAAAAACGAATTGTTGGATATCTCCATCTATATTACGTTTAAAGGTCTTCTCTTTTATATTTTACTATTTTTAGTTGTTGCAGTTTCCATCTTGTATGAGTTAAAATAGAACTCCTTTGATGTTACTTAGTGCTACTTTAGTTTCCATACCAGAAGACCTTATACGAAACAAATATTGACTTTGATAATGTTGAAGTTATGAAACAGGGACAATTCATTGTTCGCGAAATTGCGCTTCTGTACACAAGAAGGATATTTCTTAGTGATAATCTCAACAGAAATTTAACAAAATATACATTGTAAGTGCTATATTAGATTCTTACATTATACAGTGTGGCCCAAAAGTAGGTATACAGTGGCACCTAAATTTTAATAGTTTTAGTCACCCAAGTGTTTGATATGTTCTCCATCAAAATTACAATATTCTTCAAACTAACCCAGAAGGCTACGACACAAACTTGTTATAACGATTTTCTTGATATGCAGAACTTCAGGGACACTCGCCGCATTGACTTTTTTGGGCTGTTGACAAATTTCAGTGCAACTGTCTTTTCATTACCCTCTGTCATTGCAGTATTATGGCGTCTAGTTTTTGCTGCATTTAACCATTGAATTTGTGCCATCAAATTTGTCCTTGATGCGATAAATTGTAAAACGTGTTACTGAATTTGTTTCTCCATAATGTACAAACATCCTCAGCATTTCACTTTTCCAATGGGTTTTAAATTTCCACTTTCTTTACCCTTTATTCAAGTTACCAGTCACCATTCAAGGAATCAAGATATCTGAAAAGAAAAAGGGAAAAGAAGTTACAAACAACAAGTTATGGCAGTACTACAACTGTATATGCCTTCCTACTTTTGGGCCATCCTAGATATCCATGGCATCAAAATTAATAAAATGTAGTTTTTTTGTTCGATTTTCACGTGTATTTTGTGCTGTGGAATGATTTATTTCTTTGATCAAAGAATGAGTTTATGTTTCATTTAGACATACGTAAGTGAATTATTTCTAAGTTGTATCAAAATGAGTCGCGTCATTATAATGGTCTTCAAAAAGACGGATTTTACGCAATATATATATATAAAGAAAGGAAGAAAAAGAAAAACATATGATATTGCCCTAATTTGATGCACTCTGTATTCTGTGGGTTGTCCTAAGCTTAGTCTAGGCAGAGCTTGTTTGAATGGAGTGAAAATGCAATAAACTGATCGTATCGTAACTAAAATCTCTAATACCAAAACTATAGAGCGGATAGGTGACCGAAGACGTATTTCATCTACACCTGTGAAGTTGTTCCGACCACCTAATGAATTTATCTTTTTTATCTACATCGTTAGTTCACGTTAGTTTTGATAAAACTATCGCTAGTTTCGCAAAATACACATTTTATTGCAGAAATAGTTTCCCTCCAATTAACGATAAGTTATAGAAAGCTACAGCGCTGGTGTAACTCACTTTCTTTCACATCTCTCTTTCATTTGCAATGACAAATTTGAATTGCCTACAACTCTAGAATTTGCATCTTTGTAAAAGCTATGAAATATGTTAAGACTTTTTTCAGTTCAAGTTAGACAATATCTCTTACTGGGATAGTTCTGCGTTCGTAACAAAATAATCCTTGATGCGATAATACATGCTCAATACAAACAGCATCATTCTTTACACGATGTCTTCATGTTCTGCTTAGTTCCTGTACTGTGTAATAACCCGCCAATACTTTGTAACACAGTTTTGATCTTATCTTATATTTAGGCAGAACACGAATTCCTGCTCTGCCTAATCTTTGCAGAAAGGAATATGTAGATCCCATGTTAATTTAATAGTAATTATTTTCCATAAGTAGAAGCTTTGCTTTGTATATATTTAAACACAAACAAACTATTTGCTGAGCAAAACAATATATTCACATTTAAACACTACATGCGTGTTACAATTTCGCCAACTAGTGTCTGATGAAGCCAAAATGTTAGTTGGCGAAATTGTAACACGCATGTAGTGTTTAAATGTGATTATATTGTTTTGCTCAGCAAATAGTTTGTTTGTGTTTAAGTAATTATTTCGCCAATAACTGCAGTTGCTTCAAGGTTCCTTGATTTTTGTATATCAGTTCAGCGTCTCCAAAATTAAATTAGCAATCATAGACAACCTTTGTTTTACTACGAGTATAATTATGTGCTGTCAATAAGCCTTCTACAAATTCACAGATGTTTGTTCGATGTATGCAAAGCTTCAGTGTTTGTGCTTAGTTGTAATTTCCTGTATAAAATAGAAATAAATCTAACAGATTTATGAAAAGAAATTGTAAACATCAGTAGTGCGTTAGATATAACAATACAGTTTAATTATTGTCGTTTTAATTTTAAAGCACTTCATATTACCTTAATTTTTCTTCATCGAAAACATTTTTATCTGCCAAGAGCATCAATTTTACTTCTAATATTAGTTTACAAACATGGGATTATGCATGCTACATCATTTTAGCACACGTACATTAAGAAAAATGTTAATATATGTAGTTTAGAAGAAAGGCATAAATGCGATGTAGTAACGTAACGATATAAGAAGTTATGAATGTAAGTAATCCTTGTAATACAAGGAAAATTATCTATTTAATTCATTTCAAAATATCCTACTAAAATATTTCTTTGAAACTTATTAGTTTTTGAGAAAGAAAATAAATATATTGCAAACTTACTTTTAAAAATATTGTTGTTAAAGTCCAACTTCTTCCAACTTAATTTTACTTTGGATATTTCAGTTAAGATGTTAGTATTCCCACTCATTCACATATATTGATATTTCGTTTGTGCTAGTAATGTTTAAAATAAAATATCTAAAAAGCTATGATAATGGCTCATTACCGACAGATGAAAGAGCTAGGGCTGCTTTGTAGTGTGTTATTTATCAGACGAAAAATCATTTACAAAAAAGAAAACAAGATTTTCGTAGTTTTATAACACCAAAACAGTGCAGACCAATTAATAGAATTTAAGAGCAATTTTTCTTCCAAGAAGTTGAATAAATAAATAAACAAGCTCCGGCATTATTCTTTACAGGGTTTCTACTGAAAAATAGACATAATAGTTTTAAATGCATGAATAGAACAAAATCAGTGGTTCTAGTGATCCGTAGAAATCTTTATATACAACGGCTGAATAAAATAATGGCAACATTATTATGATTCGTATCTGGATTCATGAATAGAAGAACACTTGTTACAGTACTTTAACGTAATCGCATCCAATCTATACCACCTTCTCCTACATGCGTGGAAGATGTCGTACACCATCAGCGCGTCAATCGTTCTTGATCTCTCGCAGGGGCCACCATATTGCACAGATGATGGTTTCTCTTGTGTCGTACTGCTTCATACAAAGTGGTTCCTCCATTTAGGCTGAAAGGTCGACACTAAAAATATTGGTATTGCGCGCACGTGAAACTTAAATCTTGATCCCCGCATGTGTTTGTCGTTCCAAAAGGTATTGTTATGGCGCTTTCACTTTCCTCTTGTACTTTACTGCACTGCTGCTTTTGACTGAATAACACAACACACAGTCGTTACAACTTGCCACACTTCATCGCCTCACATTCCCTTATCATCTAGGAAACTCTTGTAACGCGGAGACACAGTCATTTGACCTGAAAACAGTATTGCTCAGGGACGGATCCAGGACCGACTTCTAGGGGGGGGCGGTGGGTTGTCATACCGCTACTTTTAAGGGCTCCAAACTTTGGGATGGGTCTTATTTATATATATAAAATAAGAAAGTTTCCTCTTCTGGGAACCCCCCCCCTGGATCCCCCCTTGTATTGCCACTTATTTTCATCAAGCTATGTAAAGCCATTCTAACACTGCACGCCAATAAGTACTATGTTCAGATTCTGCTCAGGTTCGGCACAATTTGTGTCCTAATGGGAAAAGATTTTATGAAATCATGATGTTTTTAAAAATGTTGTGATTAAATAACTCTTTTAATATTTTAAATAAAATACTAAAATTACATTCTGATTGAAGGATCTACTAGCTGAACCTGCGCTCCCTATACAGTGCACCATTCACATATGAGTGTGATTCTCATTGTCATTCCTCACAACATATGTTCATGTCCCTTTACAACACAAGTGAAGGACGTCTTGATAAAAAAAATTGGTAAAGGATATCATATAGGGGAGATTTTTTGATTGCTTTTTTTCAATATCTCGCACCGTTTGCAAGATTTGAACTTACTTCCGGTTGGAGTTTCTAATTCATGTATGATCAGTGTTTTCTTTCTCCTTGGACGCAGTAGGTTATGTAATAAGCAAATACGTCACACATACCCAATTAATTATAATGTCAGTGATACATGGTGTTCATTGGGCAAAACTCTCCAAACAATAAACATTCATCTTAGACTGGAGAAATTGTTATCCTTCCTTTTTCATTATCATTTGGCCATGAAACAGACGCCAAAGATATATACTAACCTCCTTATACAGATGTGTGGTGATGGAATTTATAACTAGTACGATATTATGCTTCTTTTAAATTTCAATACTTCCAGTGTAATAATAATAATAATTTATTTGTACTTAACACCCGAAGGCAATTACAAAGCACAAATTGTTAATTTTATAATGGTGCAGAATGTGCTACATGTAAAGTAATTCTAACAACTAACCATTACTATTGTTTTGTTCACGTACAGTCAATAAGTACCAGATATAATAACAATCTTTACACTTTATTAAGTAACATTTGGAGGCATTTTTGTTTAAATATTGAGCATCTTAATTGAAATATGTCCAGACCAATAGAATGTATTTTATTGCCTCTATCACATATTCTATACAACGGAGAGTTTTTTGCTAAATTTGTTTTGTTGTCAGGCATATAAAACATTTGTCTGAATCTCAGGTTTTGACGTGGGCAATAGAATGGTAATTTACCTAAGAAAGACATATTATCCTTTTGGTTATCAATAAGTTTTTTCAAGTACAATACACATTGAATAAACCTTCTATCCTCCAGTGACAAAAGCTGAAACCTCCTGAGAAGTATATTGTAAGATACATAACGAGTTGGTATATTATCTATTTTATAACTAATATATTTTAACATTTTCTTTTGTACCTTTTCTATTTGTTGCTTTGGTTTTTGGTAGTATGGTTCCCAAATTATAGAAGCGTACTCTAACTTTGTTCTTACAAAAGAGTTATATAAAGTTAATATTGTTTTTATGTTTTTAAAATGACAGCACGATCGTTTAATAAATCCAAGCATTTTAAACGCCTCATTTGTTTTGATATGCATATGATATGTAAACTTTAGATTTGCATCAAACCATACTCCCAGATCCCTGACAACTTCTTTCCTCTCCAGTACTTGATTCTCTATAATATATTTAAAAATAACAGGTTTCTTTGTGATTGAAAATGTTACAACATTGCATTTTGAAATATTGAGTTCAAATTTGTTTCTTTGACACCATTCACTCAACCTCACCAGATCTCTCTGTAATTTTTCACAATCATCTCTTGTAGAAATTTGTTTGTATAATTTAGTATCATCAGCAAACATTAGACACGAAGAATATTGGAACTCTTCAGGTAAATCGTTTATCATAATTAAAAACAGCAAAGGCCCTAAATTGGATCCTTGTGGTACTCCAGAATATACAGAATATTGTTTAGATTTACAATTATTATATGTTACATATTGGATTCTGTTGCTTATATATGACTTAAATAGTCGGATTAATTCATTTGAAATACCAAATCCTTTAATCTTTTTAAGAAGTATTTCGTGATTAATCAAATCAAAGGCTCGCTTAAAATCTGTATACACTACATCAATTTGAAACCTTACGATAAGAGCTTCACTAATTGCTTGACTTATATTCAACAAATTTGTTACTGTTGATCTATTTATGTCTAAAACCGTATTGGGAATCAGAGAGATATCGTGAGATGTGATTAAACAGGTGTTTACAGATTACTGATTCGAATATTTTAGCTGGAGAAGAAATCAAACTTATCGGCGTATGGTCTTGTATTAATTTTACAGGATTAATTTTTGGAACTGGACATATTGCTGATATTTTAAATTTTGCAGGAAAATAACACTGAGTGACAGACAGATTAAATATGTAGGTCAATGGCTTAACAATAAATTCCTTACAACCTTTAAAAATGTAAGATGGTATACCATCATTACTAATTGACCTTTTACCTTTCATTTTGTCAATAGCTTCGATTACTTCTGTTTCAGTGATCCCATCCAGTGACATTGTACCTACAATCGAAGAAACATCATTCAGAAAAATATCTGATAGTTTAATATTAGGTATTTCAGAACTATATACTGATTGAAAATGCTTAGCAAAAGCTTCGCATTTCAATTTATTATCAACAATTTTTTCTTTGTTATATTCAAGTACAAATTGATTTATGTTTGAAGATTTTTTCTTATTAATATAGTTCCAAAATTTCCTAGGTTCCTTTACAATTTGCTCTTCTATTGCGTTGTTATAATCACGAAAAGCTATTTCAATACTATTTTTTACTTGTGTCCTTAGTGCAACAAATTGCATGTAATCTGAGTAAAGTCTTGATTTTTTAAATTTCTTTCTATAACGTTCTTTCTTCCTTAACATTTTTATTATTTCAGGAGTAAACCAGGTTGGATATGAACGTTTCCTCTTGATATGTTTAGGTGTACATTCATTTAAAACTCCATATAATTCAGAATAGAAAAACTCGACACAATTATCAATATCCTTAATCTCATATAAGGAATCCCATTTCTTACATCTCAATAACTGATAAAGTTTCAAGAAATCACACTTACAAAAGTTGTAGACTACGTCTTCCATTTCAATTCGTGTCTTACAGTTTTTATAAAACGGAATACCAATATTCAAACATGGGTGATGACGATCTGGTTGAACAAAATGAACATCAGATTCAAGAACTTCAACGTGTAATACATTAGTAAATACAACATCTAAAATTCTATTGTTTAGATTTCTTACTTTATTGATTTGTGAGAAATTTAAAAAAATTACTTTATGTAAGACATTGTTCTCCAAATTAGGCAAATTTAAAAAATAGTTACCAAATAATCTATTAAAAGCGCCAAATTCAAATCTCCTATAATAAAAACATTTTGAGATAATGTTAGTTCATCAAATCTTTCAATATTTCGAAAAAAAATTAAATATAATTCTTCTGAACTATGTGGCGGGAAATAAACTACACAAATATATATACATGTTAAATCTGATAACTGAATTTTAACCCACAAATCCTCATTATCTGGCAATTCAAATCTTGTTATTCTTTCAGAGATATAATTATTGTGAACAGCTAAGAGAACACCACCTCCATCTTTCATATTACTACGCTCTAGGTTACGATCTTTTCTGTAGACCAAATATTTATCGTCAAACAACTCATTATTAAATATTTCATGTCTTAGCCATGATTCAGTAATGGCAACACAATCAAAATTAAACATGGTAGAGCTTAGGTAAAATTCGTTAATTTTAGTTTTTAACCCATTCACATTCTGGTAATATATATCAAATGTACTTTTAACTACTGCCATCTTAAATTATAGCCTACATATTTCAAGATTACACTGGAATAGAATTTGGAAATCCTGGTACATCTTCTTCAGTTTTAATAATCATAACCTGGCTATTTTCGTTTTTCCTAATTAAAATTTGTCCATTGCCATTTACCCAACAGTATTTATGCTGTGTATTTCTTGCAGCTGTTCTAGCTTTCCAAAATAATTGCTTATTTTTAGGAGTTAAATTTACATTCACAAATATTCTACTATCATTACTTCCAGATACTAAATTATTACTAACTAAACTCGTATTTCTTTTAGTTAACCACATATCTCTCACTGTACGCGTTGTAAATTGTACAATTATTGCCTTTGGTTTATTTTTACCGTTTGATAATCGGTGAACAACATCAATATCTTCCTTCCCACATTTTATTCTTAATTTTTGAGCCATGTCGATTACAACTTCCTTTAAATTTTCACCAGTACGCTCCTGTATACCATGTATTTCAATATTTTTATTACGTCCATACTGATTAAGATAATTTATTTCTACATCCTGTAATTTTAATTGCTTTTTCAATTCTATGTTTTCTGCTTTTAGCTTGGCTATATCCTTATCCCGTTGAATATTACCCTTAATCTCTAGTTCAAGTTTCTTCAACAATTCATCGTGTTGATTAGACATAAATTGAACACTAGCTGTTAATTGAGCTATTTGAGCACAGAGTTCCTCAAGCTTCATTCCTATATCAGAAGGATTCAAAGATTTGTCATCCAATTTTGAGGATGTACTTTTGTTAATTAGCATTGACTCAGTTGCGCTCGGTGGTACAGTTTTTGTAATTACTACCTCCCTTGGATTAGAACCACTACAATCTCTACATACCCATTCCTTTATAATACCCGTCTGCTTCATGTCCGTATATTTCTCCACAGATATTTTGTAACACACTATATGAAATAATTTATTACAATTCTTTTTTGAACACTGTAGTGCGTCATCATAGCGACTAACTTTTGAATTACAAATTGTACAAGAAGACATTGTGATCGCACTACTGTATTAAATATATTTAAATCGGGATTCAAAATGGCGTCAAAGTTTACGTTCCTGCTTATGTTCCTGCTTCGGTATCCGTTCAGTATGGTTCCTGCTTATCAAAGAATTTGGCACTAGTACTCTAATTCTCGATAACCAAATGGAACCACATATAACAGTATATTTATACAGCACACTATGTTAATAATACTTATATCGGGATCCAAAATGGCGGCAAGTTTTAATAGTGGTTGCTCCTAGTCATCGCTTTAGAAATTGGCACACTAATTTTCCATAACCCAGGGATTCGGAGAAGCAAAAACACATAAGTAATATGTTGTATGCTATATACAGTACTAATACTGAGATTGAATCACAGAAATAGTATTTAGTAAAGGAAAATAAACTTCAGTAATGTACTAGATTCAACTTCTAGCATATAGGTCTAACTATTCAACTTACTTGTTGAAGATAATTTCACTATTGCAATAACAGACACAGCTCTGCTCAGTTGTTTGTTTACATTTGTAACTAAACGCCTAAACTGGATAATTATTCACTTCTATCACCTACAGATGGTATTATCACAATCTCTGGCTATTCATATTCATGTCGCTGTGTTCAAATGAGTTGAAAAATCAGTAAAACTTTTTAAAATTAAATTATTTGCAAAGAGCACTCACTCAACACATCCACCTTGCACCGCAGTATGCACTCTAATGTACTTCTAAGAAAAGTAATAAAGAAATAACAGCCATTTCTTTTAAACATTCAATTAGAACTGAACAATCTACACAAAATTTGCAATCGATCAGCGAAAATGGTATCTTTCTACAAGTTGTGGTTTCCAAGATATCATTTTCAAAAGAATTGACCACACATATATAAACGTTCCCAAACATATACACTTTTCTTGACCACAAACATGTAAACCTATCATTTTAGTATATAAATGCTTACATAGGAAAACAAAGACAGCGAAACAAATAAGAAATTTACCTCGACTCTCTTTCTATTAATTTTAGTACATTTTGGTAGACCGAGAAAGGCCTTTTAACGGAAAATATGTAATTGGAATAATTAAAAAATATCACTACTCATCAGCTTTACGATAATGGATTTGTACGCGATTTTGAGAAACAAAAGCTTGTCTTATTGATTACATTAGAGGCCTTAAATTTCGAAGTAGGCTACGAGCATTTTCAAAGGTTCAATAAGTTTCACGTATTCGCATCCAGTGAACATGAAACAAAAAACTATTCCGCAAGTTTGACATTGGTCTGTAGTCTGTAGTAATAATGTACTCGCCCTTAGGAAAAGAATGATTTTCTTCATAATGAGAACAAGAATCCAGTGTTTCCTTTATAATTTATGTGAAAAAAAAAAGTATTACGTTCTATACATGCCTTTGGACTTATCATCATAAAAGATCTTCCTAGGTTTTGTGCATTAATAATCACACAATAATTCTGGATAGTTTTAATTTAAAGGAAAACTGTCAAATCTTATCCCTACCGTATAAGATACACAAATCTCAGTTACATTACAGTTACTATTTGTAAGAATGGAATGTGGAAATTCTTTTTAATAATGACTAGAACAGGAAGACCGTCTGTACACGCTACTCTGATTTTACGGATTACTATTTTCTTTTAGAATAATGTCCTACCAGTATGCTCGAGACTAAGGAAAAACGAAATGAAATCTTTAAGTTTTATGTCCCACGCTTATGCCGGCTAGGCTAAAGGAGACGGTGATGATGAGAAATGAATGGAATGGTAAAATGGAGACACTGAGAGGGAACGGGAGAACCTCGAGAAAACCCGCATACACGGTGTTTGTCCACCACAAAGGACATTTGGTGCGAGCTGGGATCAAACCAAGAATCCATGCACCAGAGAGGAAAGCTCTACAACTGAATCACAGTGGTCTCTCCCGAGACCAAGGTTGATACTGATAATGTGCAAAATTTTGAAATGAAGAAAGTGAGAAGAAAGGAAAATGCCCCGACATCGCATCGGTGTTTAACTACTACAAAGCTCACCTTTCATTACCTCGGATCGAGCTAGGGACACGATGTACCAAAGGACTTAATACTGCGCACCATGTCCCCGGCTTACCACTTAAAACTCCTATTCTTCGCACGGGAATAGGAGTTAGTGGCAATTGAGGTTCAAGAGTTCTCCACAGGGAAATCACATCAGTAACGGCAACTTGATCAGAGTATGTATTAATGAGCGTTCCCTTAGTTCTGAAATTCCATTTCCACCCCTGGTTTTATCTTAACATGAGGTGCAGTTTTCGCGCAGTGTGAATTCTTAGGTACAAAATTTCGTTTTTCACTACTTTCTCGAAAAGTATGTGTGTCTCATCATTGTACTTTTTTTTTATTTCTTTTATTATAAGCTAATAACATTGTAAGACTATGTTCAATTGATTGCTCTTTGTATACTTTGAGTAATTTTAAATGAAATAGACATACAACTGTAAAATGGATTAGATTAATGTTTATTACTCATATAAAATTTTCAATTGTACTGTCAATACATAACTAATTCAGACCAGAGCAGAACGCATCCTTAATAATGAATGTGGACACCTAGTAGCGAAGTCTTTCTCCTTTTACATATTTTCTTCAGTTTTTATTCGTTTAATAAGCTAAGTTTCAATTCTGGAGTTCCTTGCTAACCAATCAACAGTAAAAACTTAAACCACTCTTAATCTGTCCTCGATTCCACCTCATTTGCGACGGTCGTAAAGACAATATAACAAAATACGATGTAGAAGAAAATATTATACAGAGTACCTTTTTTTAAAAACGTTTTAGCGTGGTCTGTCTTTTAAAAAAATCTAATCATTTAGTGATATTCAAGTGGTTTTAAAAATCCAACAAAAACTCCTGGGTTAATTTTTCTTTCAAAAGACGAAATAGTATATCGCAATCTGAAGTTCTAACTTCTCTTGATTCCTTCAATGGTTTGAAGTTGTGAAGAAGTAGAAGTATCTACCTTTCTTCTTCTTCTTGTTCATTCTCGTGATTAAGACTAAGAGTGGCAGCTTTATTCGATTTTTCTTTTCTGCTCGTTTACTATTCCTTCCAACGTAATCAGATATAAAATTTCGCTAGATAAATAATAATGAGATTGCTTCAATTACAAAAAAAAAAAAAAAAAAAAAAAAACATACTTCCATAATTTTATTGTCTGTGGGAAACCAAGACATAATTCTGTCTCAAAGCTTCAGTACTCGAATCCATCATACAATAGAAGGTTTCATGATAACTTCCATTCGATGTCTTCTAGTATCCAGATTCAAATAATAAATGGCGGAGAACACATAGGGGACCGAAAGATTCTTCTCCACAAACGACTCCATTTGCTAGGTGTATCTTGTTCCAAATCCTTAAATGTTTCTCGTATTTCTTCCATGATAACTATTTTCATTGTATCAAACTCTTTCTGAATTATTTTCTTCTTTTTCTTTTGCTTCACGCTTCGAAGACATAAAATACATGAAAAATCATTAAGGATGCGTTTCCTTGTTGTTTCGATTTGAGCATCTATTTTAGATTTCAATTGCGTCACTATTGAAGTAATCTTTTTGTTCTTTTCAGGGTGCTTACTGTACTTTTCAATAAATTTAATTTTGTCCAAAATAATTTTAGCGATGTAGGTACGCAATTCTCCGATAGCTTTTTCTATTTGAAACAAAACCATAACAGGTACTTCTTCTGTTACTGAAGAGTCTTCTATGTGATGAGTCAACTTCTGGATGTCTAGCTGTGTACATGTCCAAACGTCTTCACTATCTACTCTAGTAGTGTTGCAAGCAATAGATATAGTTCTGTTTGAATCCTGATGTTCAAATTCTGTTTGACTTTCAGAATTCACACCACTACATAGAACTGGAGGATTTGAAGGTATGTAACTCATCATTGTTTGGTTATGCACGTTAAAATCACATGTATTGTTTTCATGAGTTGCATTAAGCGAAACATTAGAGTTTTGAGATAACTCAACAGACATACTGTGGATTTCAACTGTATTAGCTATGAACGAAATATTAGAAAGATTAAATTTTAAAAAAATGTTAGACGAAAATGTATAATTCAGTGTACACTTTGCCACAGATGACGTCGTGACATGATCAAATGCTAAGATGTTTTCGGATAAAGATATGCATTTTCCAATAGACCAGCATTTCCTCTTCTTTGTCGCTGCTTTTCTTACTGTTTCAGTCCGCATTGCTAACCTGTGTAGTAGTCCTTTATCAGAAAAATTCCCATTGGGAATGGAAAATACGGAAGCAGCCGTTGTCTTCATAGTTCCTATGCCACATCGCCTTGGCTCAATAGAAATACTTGGATCTCCTAAAGAGACAATTGCTGTTGTCACTTGCGAACTCATCACAATACGCCTACTTTTCCTACGTAAACGACGAAGCAGGGAATGAGTAGATAACATGGATGACGCGTATAATGACTTATTAAGTGATGATAGACATAACGTAGCTTTTATGTCTAAAATGTTCAGACTAACAGCATCCGTTGCTGACTTTAATGTAGCGACGTTTATATGGATACTTCTTTGTCTCTTGCAGAAAAAATCAGTTAAACTTTGTACGAAATAACATGGGGTAGCAGCAGCAGTAAATTCTTTGATAACTGAAGTACCATCGTCAGTAGTCAGACCATCACTTGCATCATCAATCTCTTTTAAGTTTTCGGAATTATCCCCTTGTCTCAGTTTCCTTCGACGCCGCCTTCTCTTCTTCTGTTTTGGCTTATCAGTTTTTTCTGTTGCCGGTGTCGTACAAAAGAAAGGCTTCTGGACCTTTGGCAATCTTACTGGATGGTATGGCGGTACGTAGAAATTATTTCTGAAATTCTGAGATGGCGTTCGATATTCGTAGTCGTATCTTCTTCTAGCCCTTTGCGATGCTGGTATCCACAATGAAGATCTATAAAGATCCATCTCTACTATGTAATATCTCGAATATTAGTTACCTTTAAGATTCACACGTCTATATTTAATTATACTTTACGCTCGTCTAAGGAAACCAAGGTCAATCCATTGTTAACGTAAGGCATCAATTGTTATGATTATTAGGTAAATTAGAAACACGTTTATTAGTCACAGAGATGGTAATCAATTTTACACAGGAAATACTAACAATGGAGGAAGGAATGAGGTACATAACAAGCAGTACATCCTAAGAAAACCCTCATCTGGACAGATGACAGTAAAGTACATATATAATCGAGTATACGGAGGCAGGGGTTCTAATCTCCTCTGATGTAAAAAATTTGGAGGCATAGGTCCCATAAACATATATATTTGGATCAAATAAGCACCCATCATATTTTTTCGTTGATTGAACTAAGGAATCACATTCTTAACACTTCGCTACAGTTGTCAATAACGTTTTGACAGGGAATAGTGTAACTAGCCTGAAGGTACTTATGGGTATCTTGACACCATTGAGAAATTAAAATTTAAATGCTCCGGTGGGTTAAAAAAGGGAGTTACCATGGCCCAATATTTTTAAAAGCTTTTTTGGGTTTAAAATATAGATTTCGATGAGCTGAGTCCAATGGCACCCTTTTTGATTTCTGGAACCCACGGCTTCAAGGTCAAAGAGGGGCAGAAATAAAAAGTGGGACCATTTGGGCAATGCGGACCAGTGAGCGATTGAGACGAAATGAGTGTCAATCGATTTGTATCTACATGTACACTCATGTCCAAAATTATTGTCGCATCTATAAATATGTTGTTGCAGGAATATAATTTGATAATGAATTCGCCCTTTATTTCTTATAATGTTAGTATGTGTATAATTGGCAAAGATATGTATGTGGCAAATTTCATGTCAAGAGACCAGTAAATAAGAACAATAAAATGAAAACAAATCTTTCTTGTCCGTTTAGCAACATTTTGTTTTACTGATACTAATTTTCGTATTTGTAATTCTTTTAATATGAAATTGACCACAAATATACATTTTCCGATTATACACATATAGTATCAGTATTAAAAGTACCCTGCAAAATCATTATAATATTATATTCTTACAAGAAGCCAGTTATAGATACGCGACAATAATTTTGGGCATGAGTGTACATGAATAATTGATATGCCATTTTCCCGAAACTTCTATTTTGAGCCCTAAAATTAACGAAAATCTGGGATTTTGGATCTTGGATTTCCGTTAATTTTCCTTATCAAAATTGAATTTTCGGGAAAAGGCATACCAACGAATCGAATGACCTAATTTTGTTCTAGTCAGTCACTGAGCCGCATTGCCTAAAATCCCGTATTTTCGAAAATTTTCAGGGTCAAAATAGAATTTTTGGGAAAATGGCATATGAATTATTCATGAATCAATGTTTTTGTTCTTTTTCTGCTTGTTACTCACACTCGCATAGCTCCCTGTGGCTACTTACGAATGCAGATCATTAAGAGTGGAGATTGTACACGAGGAGGAAATGTGAAGTTTTCTTTGCCAAGAGTCCAGATCGAAATCTGACCCTGGAGGTATGGATTTTGAAGAATAATTTCGAGAATCTCAAGGAAAATGTATTTTTGCTTCGTGTTTTTTTCATTTTGACTTAGTATTCATATTTCTTTGCATCTCTTTCTTCTTACGTGAACATATTTACTTTGTATGTATCTGGGTCACACTATTTGAGTTTACGTCATTCGCTTTATTTGCCACTCTGTGTTGATTTATCTCGGCGCCTTCCATCTATGCATGATATTTGTACAAGACAAACTGCTATTGTACTACTTCACTGTTCTTCAATAGGAAATAGAGCAGTGTAATATCCGGTTTTGGATATCGAAAATCGATAAGACAAAATATCGAAACTTCATTGATATATCGAAACACATCGAAATAAAGAAAATATCGAAATGTCGAAAAATATCGAAAAATATTGACATATCGTAAATATTAAAGCTATCAAAAATTTCCGGTACTGAAAATATCGATGGAAAACCAAGATCGTCTTTTGAAAACCCTAAATACAAAATAAAAATAGAGAAGGGAAATGGTACATCTCTCTCTCTCTCTCTTTTCTGTATAGGGGACACGGTGGTTCAGTGGAAGAGTGCATGGTCCCAGGTGTGTGGTGGCTGAGTGGGTGTATGTGGTCCCAGGTTGTCCCCGACCAAGTAAATTTATGGCGAAGAACATCGTGTCTGTGGGTGTTCTCGGGGTATTCCCGTTTTCTCCCACATCCTCATTCTACCATCATTCATTTTCATTTATCATCCGCTCCTAAGCGTAACGGGCATAATCGTTGGAAGTTAAACTGAAAGTTTAATGTAATTTATTTATTATTATTATTATTATTATTATTATTATTATTATTATTATTATTATTATTATTATTATTATTATTATTGCGTATAGGGTCTCCAAGGCTCATTTTAGATTTCGTAACTTCGACCAGGCAAGGAGTACATGCTGACCTTATCTATATTTTTCTTCCAAATGTGCAGTAAGACATTGCTAGAGTAAAAAGAAAAATATTTGTTCATTGTAAACCATCAAAACAAAATAGCGCAGGTACACGAAATACACTATTATCTTTTTTCGACGACAGTACGTTTCCATGGTACAGTAGGGAAGTGCTGTGCTTATTCATGTCCAAGTTGCAAACGTGCTTTCTCAATGTGTTTCCGGGTTGGATACATGCTACGGATACAGGAAACCGAATGTGGTTCAGATGCCACTTAAACTAGGCTTAGTAGATCTCACTTTTTTAGTTTTCGTGGTGAAAAGAGGCGTTCAACTGCAATCAGTAAATAAATAAATAAAACCTTAAGTAATCCAGTAGTGAAATGAACTTCAAATTATATTTGTATTTTCTATAGGCTACACATCAAAGGGCAGAGATATAATGAACATCTTGCTGTGGTTTAGCCAGAAAACTATCAAAAATTTTCATATGCATATGCGATTCAGGAATGATTCGCAGGGCAGTCTGAGATTGATTTAATTGTCTGGCCGCTTCGTGTAGTAGACCTCAATCCCATTGAAAATTTGTGGGCATAAGTGAAGCGTATTCCAAGGGAAAGTTGGCGTAAGGCAGGTTCACCAATAACTCAGATGGCATGTGAGGCCTTGTTTCCAAGACATGGCTGCAGGTAGTGAAAGAAGATGGATTTACCGGTCATTTAATAGATTCCTTGCTCAGACAATGGAAAGTGTAATAAATGCAGAAGGGTTTCGGACAAAATATTAGTGTTCCTAACGTAACTCTCAAAACATACCTTTTCTGAAAATATTTCTTGTAGCTTTGTATCATACATTTTTGGATCAAAAGATCTAAAATTTTTGAATAAAAAATTTTTTGTACGCCTTATATCTGGAGAACTACATACAGTGTAGCCAAACCCAAACTATCAGTTAATTCAGTATGATGTGGTTATTCAGTACAAAATACGAAAACTAGATTTACGGGCCTTTCAAAAAAATTGTGGCCCCTGATCCAAAAGCTAATTATTGACCAAGATCACAATCTTTTAATCCAGTTTTGGGTTTTCTAAAACTCTTGTTTGTGCAATTCTACTAATAAAGAAAAGTCCCTGTTAGATTTGAATTCAAGACTTCATAATAGGGAATCCAGCGCTCTACCAGCAAGTTAACATGAACACACTTACAAACCCATTTTGAAGAAACATGAATGAATTCCCTGTGGTCGATGACAATGATACTCATATCTGTTGAAAATGTATTAAACTTGGGATATTGCGAAATCCAGGATTCCCTATGTAGCAATGTTTGAACACATTTAAACAACAAATGACCATGAAAATAGTTGAATTTACTTAAATTACTCATTTATACGGTTTCTTTCCTACAATCCTGTGAAGGTTTCATGTTATGTTTTGTATTTGTAATTGTGGGATTTTACACTTTCTACGATTGGAAAATTCCCAAATTCCGAAATTTCGACTTTCTGGAATTCGGAAATTGAATTAATAACTTCCTAATGCTACGTAATAGACCACCGATGGTTCTTACACAAGATATGTCAAAATATATTGGAAATGTTTAACAAAATATAATTACGTATGTCTCAATCTTTCACCTAAATTCTGAGGAGAAATCCTAATAATTTCAAGAGGGTAGAACAAATCGCTCTACTCAAATTATTCAATAATTATATTTTACTCTGCATAACGGTGATCATGCATTAGACGAATAATATATATATATATATATATATATATATATATATAGACTGTTCCATAATTCGTGTAATTTTCTACAGCACTGGGAGAAGATGAAGTTTTCACACTATTAATATAAAATTTAGCACTCTTATTGAGAAATATCTGAATTTTTCGAATTTCTAAACGAAATAGGAGAAAATTGCTGTTTAACTTCCATTTTAGGGGTGTAAACACAAAAGTTCATTTTCCTTATGGGAGATTCAATGTTAAATTTTGGGAGCAGTTTTCTCAAATAGTTATTCCTAAAGATTTTGGGGCAAATTAATTGATTTGTTACGAAATGCAAAAATGCTCATTCGCAAAGCTAGTAAAGCGGTCTCAAACATTATTTTCGAAAGGACCTCCTTATGGGGGGCAAGGGGCTTAAAAAGGTGGTGGGTGATATGTTACCAAAATCCCAAAATTTATTTTCGGAGTGCCAGTAAACGTCAGATTAATCACGAATGTCACAAAATTAATGCTCCAATGCTCCTTACATGTAAAAGTGACTGATAATGGGGCTACAGCCCCCTTTCAAAAATAAGAAAATCACCATAAATATCCTTAGTAGGGACATACGAGAAGAAGGTATTTTTTGTTAATTAATGTGAAATTTGGCTTCATTGTAGCAAAAGAGTATGCGTTTTTGAAATATGGAATGCTATTTTGGTAACGCACCGCCTTAGGGGGGCACAGGGGGCGAAGCATTAAATTATGGATGTTTATAAAAATTCAAAATTTTGTTCCGGAAATGCCAGTGAGCGTCAGATTATTCACAAATGTCACAGAATTAATATTCTAATCCTCTTTGCATGGCCAGTGACTTATTTGGGGCTATAGCCCCCTTTCGATAATAAAAAAGGGCCATAAATATCCTTAGTAGGGACATACGAGAAGAAGGTATTTTTTGTCAATTAATGTGAACTTTGGCGTTGATGAAGCAAAAGAGTATGTGGTTTTCATATCTGGAATGTTATTTTGGTAACCACCGCCTTAGGGGGGCACAAGGGGTGAAGCATCTGATGATGGATTTTTATAAATATTCAAAATTTTGTTCCAGAAATGCCAGTGAGCATCAGATTATTCACAAATGTCACAGAATTAATATTCCAATGCTCCTTGCATGGCTACAGCCCCCTTTCAAAAATTAAAAAAAAAATCATCATAAGTATCCTTATTATTGACATACGGGAAGAATATTTTTTTCTCAATTAATGTGAAACTCGGCGTCGGGTTATCAAAAATTATGCATTTATGAAATCTGGAATATTATTTTGGTAATGTACCGCCTTAGGGGGGCACAGGGGGTGAAACGTAAGTTATTGGATCTTTATAAAGATTTCAAATTTTATTTTGGAAAATCCAATGTGTGTCAGATTATTCACAAATGTCACAGAATTAATATTCTAATGCTCCTTGCATGTGCCAGTGACTGATATTGGGCTAGAGCTACCCTTCCAAAAATAACATAATTTGCGGTAAATATCCTTAATAGGGACATACGGGAAGAAGGTAAATATGCTTTACAATTAATGTGCAATCTGTAATTATTGTAGAAGAATGTTTTGATTTTTTAAAAAATTTCGAATCTAGTGTAAATGAATATCGTCTGTCAGTGTAACAGATTGAGGATATAGCTACGTTTTTTGGCATCACTGGAATATAATCAAAGCATTTTGCATTTTTAAAAACCAAATTGGTCTCTTCTTATAGCATAAAATTACACATAAAGTCAGCATCATATTTTTTTGCACACTTAAGCAAACCAACTCGAAATAGAACACAAAATGACAATGGAAAATTTCGCAGATTCTACGAAGGAAAAGATTTTAATGAGAAGTAATATTTTAAAAATTAAAATATTGTTTTCTTTATACATAGAAAAAGCGTATCTTTTCCCTATTTCTTCCACAATACTGTATGATCCAAGGATGTGATAAATAGAGGATCTGCCCATATGTATTGTCATCCTATTAAATCGATGAAGCCAAAAAACAACCGAGCATCGGCACTTGTGATTGGCTATTCTCGTTTCCGCCATAATTGTTGGCTCAAAACATTGCAATCCTATTGGGCGGAGTGGGCAGATTAGGGGTGGCGAAACTGTGACGTATGGCTTCAAGATTTTGTTGTAAGGGCAGATCCTCTATTTTATAAGATCCTTGGTATGATCCCACTTTCCACGCAGTAGCCTACTCGTATACTGCACATGTAAGCACGTCAGGAAATCGTATACTATGGACAAATGGTTGTAGTAAAAACAAATGTCTCGCGAAGAATAAGGATCAGGTTGAGTCAGGCTATATCATAAACCCAACAAAACATATTATCAATTTCTAAAAACAACACTTTTCTTTTGGCTCAGTTGTCATTAACTAAATTGCTTAAAGATTTCATTAATCTAAGTGTAAGACAGATAAAATGAATTTACTTCATTCAGCCTGCTCTCGTGAACGAGCAAGACATGAATGAATTAATGCGATTTACTAGAGCTACTGTGAACACCTTCTCCAACATATCTGGAAGACTACGTTCTGGATAACTCTTTGTTTTATGTTGCCCAATAAGGAGGAATGGCCGTAATAAAATTCCAGACGCATGCACCATCATAGGTACAAGCGAAAGAGTGTTATTGTATTTTCTAACTAAAAATGCAAATTTACCCATGTGACACTCCCATTAGGCAAAGGAAATTCTAAGTCCACGCCCCTAAAAGAAATCCACATATGGGTATTATCTTATTGTCACAAACATTTTCTTCTAAAAATAATGCCAAATTTCACATTGTAAAAAGAATGCTTCTGCCAGTAGGTCTTTGCGTAAGAATAATCATATTAAATTTATAATGCTTTTCAAAGATAGCTTTAGTAACATATTAGTCACTGGTACAGCAGTATAGAGTATTAATTCTGTGCATCTTGCAACTAATCTGACACTCATGAGCACTCTCAAAATAAAATTTGGAATTTCTATCAGTCCTACCCCTATGACCCCCAAAGGTACCAAATTACCCTCCGTGCCCTGTGCCTCCTATGGCAAAAATAATATTCCAGATTTTTACTAGTACAAAGCCAAATTTCATATTAATTGACAAAATATAGCTTCTTCCGTATGTCCCTGCTAAGGATATTTATTATAATTTTTTAATGTAATTGATGAAAGCGGGGTTGTAGCTCAATATCAGTCACTGGCACATGCAAAGAGCATCGGAATTTTAATTTTGCATTATTTGAGATCAATCTGACACACACTGGACTTTCCAAAATAAAATTTGAAACTTTAAAAAGATCCAATAACTTATGCTTCAGCCCCTAAGGCGGTACATTACCAAAAAAATATTCCAGATTTGGTAAACGTGTAACTTTTTGCTAACCCGACGCCGATTTTCGCATTAATTGAGAAAAAATAATTCTTCCCCGTATGTCAATACTAAGGATATTTAGGATGATTTTTTTAATTTTTGAAAGGGGGCTGTAGCCCCATATAAGTCACTGACCATTCAAGAAGCATTGGAATATTAATTCTGTGACATTTGTGAATAATCTGATGCTCACTGGCCTTTCCGGAACAAAATTTTGAATTTTTATAAAGATCAACCATCTGATGCTTCGCCCCCTGTGCCCCCCTAAGGCGGTGGTTAACAAAATAACATTCTAGATATGAAAAACGCATTTTTTTATTATTTTTTTTTGCTACAACGACGCCAAATTTCACATTAATTGACAAAAAATACCTTTTTCTCGTATCTCCCTACTAGGGATATTAATGTTGATTTTTTTTATTTTAGAAAGGGGGCTATAGCCCCAAATAAGTCACTGGCACGTACAATCAGTATTAGAATATTAATTCTGTGACATTTGTGAATAATCTGACGCTCACTGGCATTTCCGGAACAAAATTTTTAATTTTTATAAAGATCCATAATCTAATGCTTCGCCCTCTGTGCCCTCCTAAGGCGGTGCGTTACCAAAATAACATTCCAGATTTCAAAAATGCATACTCTTTTGCTACAATGAAGCCAAATTTCACATTAATTAATAAAAAATACCTTCTTCTCGTATGTCCCTACTAAGGATATTTATGGTGATTTTCATATTTTTGAAAGGGGGCTGTAGCTCCATTATCAGTCACTTTTACATGCAAGGAGCATTGGAGCATTAATTCTGAGACATTCGTGATTAACCTGACGTTTACTGGCACTCCGAAAATAAATTTTGGGATTTTGGTAACATATCACCCACCACCTTTTTAAGCCCCTTGCCCCCCATAAGGAGGTCCTTTCGAAAATAATGTTTGAGACCGCTTTACTAGCTTTGCGAATGAGCATTTTTGCATTTCGTAACAAATACAACTCATTTCCCCCAAAATCTTTACGAATAATTATTGGAGAAAACTGCTTTCAAAATTTAACATTGAAACTCCAATAAGGAAAATGAACTTTTGTGTTTACACCCCTAAACGGGGGGTTAAACAGCAATTTTCTAATATTTCGTTTAGAAATTCGAAAAATTCAGATATTTCTCAATAAGAGTGCCAAATTTTATATTAATAGTGTGAAAACTTTATCTTCTCCCAGTGCTGTAGAATATTACACGAATTATGGAACAGTCTGTATATATATATATATATATATATATATATATATATATATATATATATATATATATATATATATATATATATATATATATATATATATATATATATATATAATAGCACACAACTTTAGCAGTGAACCAAACAAATTCCAGATGCAAATGTCTCATATTTAGAGATTATAATACTATCTTTAAGAGCATAAATCCTATGCTATAATAAGAATAGGGATGCGCACGAGTCGAGACATGTCTCGAATCTCGACTCGACTCGACTCGAATTCGAGTCGAGACACACCTTGTAAAATTCGAGACGAGTCGAGACAAATGTATTTCTCGACTCTAATTTTCGAGTCGAGACACGAGTCGAGTCGAGACAGCTCTTAGAAGTCTCGACTCGACTCGAATGTCTCGAAAATATTTCTATAATTTTTAATATTATTTTGAAGAAAGTACTCATTCAGAAACACTCGGCACGATAATTTCGGAAACTAGAGGACTTGTCAGGTTTTCGGGAGTGCTGTAGTGAGTCTTCAACAAGTGGCGAAACCAAGGGAAAACGACCTCCAAACATCGAGGAGTTGTGCGCCCCCCACCTAATTACATATGTCGGACGTCGTAGACTGAGCAGACTGGTAAAACAGGACAGGCAGCGAACTGCGTCGGAACTAACATCAGAGTTTGGGCAAAGTACAAGCGTGTCTAAACTAGTGTTGTAAAATTTCCAGACATTTTGAACCTGTTGGTAACAAGCCGTTTTTTCGATTTATTTCCTGAAAAATTGGAAACATTGAGAAAATAAAAATGTTTGTATTAGGTTAATTTTACTAGTAATGATATCCTTTTTTTTTCAAACGCGTAAAAAATTCAAAAAATTCAATATTGCGAATATTGAAAAATTGCACTCGAAAATAAAACTATTCCAATTATTATCTGTATTAAAATACTAGATTTACGCGTATATGTTTGTCCCCACAGAAAAGTTTATATGTTTGTCTCCAGTCCTTTCGACAATGAGTTATTGAACCCACAAGTGCTAGAAACGTGCCGTTTTCATTGATCGATTCCAAATTTTGTGTAAATTGTCCAGTTTTAATGAATATTTAAAAAACATGGCTATTAGTTCTTTATTAAATTTTTAGGGGTACACTGGAAGTACTGAATTTTTTGAAAAAGTGAAGCTTCATACCCTACGAGTTATATATTCCAACATCACATAGTTGTATATAGGAGTTGTATATCTCTCAGGTGTTTGTTTCATGGCCAAATGATAAGAAAACGAAGGATAACCATTTCTCCAGTCTAAGATGAATCTTCATTGTTTGGAGAGTTTTTTTTTAAATGAACTTCGCATATAATTGACATAATTAGTTGTGTGTGTAATTTATTTACTTATTACATAATGCATGCAAAAACAAAGAAAACACTGGCCATATATGAATTAGAAATTCCAACCACAAATGGGCTCAAACGGTGCGAGATATTGAAAAGAAATAGTCGAAAAAATTCCCCCTTTATGATACCCCTTCCGATTTTTATGAAGGCGTTCTTCACTTGTATCTGTAAAGGAACATGTACAGATATGAGGAATGACAAGGAGATTCATGCTCATATGTGAATGATGCGCTGTGTAGAGAGCGCAGGTTCAGCTAGTTGAAAACTAATAGTCTGCACTTATTTCTGTTATGTCCTTTATTCGTGGATCTGCATTAATTACAGAAGTTACAGTTGCAGTTACATGCATTAATTACAGTTACATACAAGCCTACCAACATGGAGTGTTTTGAATAAAACTGAGTTCTCAATATGCTCTTTGGTCTGGTGAAGTTTTGTTAATTTTAACCAAATTACTTCTAAAGAGAAAGAGCAGTAGGCAAATTTCACTAATACTCATGCACTAAAACATATAATTACTATTATTTAATATTTTAATATAGACACTTATATAAACTTTATGCACAAAATCATGTATGTAAACAAATACATGTTTTCTAGTGCGACAGGTCTATTACAATCAAAATGAGAGTGACTGTGTTTCTAAGTTAATAACTCTTGAATCATCAGACCGACCTCGATAGAATTTTCAACATAGATGAGGTTCGGGATGGTTTTTACCATTTCACTTTGAAGGTGCAACTTGAGGGAAGGGGAGAGGGGAAAATGACATATTAGTGTGGAATCCACAATTTTCAGGGTCGCTGAAATGAACAATGACACTTCCGATGCCATTTAAATCCAAATTCAGCCCCGCAACTTGGCGGAAGATATATATATATATATATATATATATATATATATATATATATATATATATATATATATATATATATATATATATATATATATATATATATATATAAGTTTATTGAAAATCAGAGTTTTTTTATCTGTTTGTTTTCGTTTTCCTTTTTTCATTCAGGAGAAAGAGCTGCGAATCTTTGTTCCTTCTTGAAGCCAGTTAATAATATTCAGGGATCTTTCCCTCGTTGGTACGTACATCCTCGCGCTTCTCTTTGTTCATTCCTTTTTCGAACGGTAATATAAACCATAAAGGCTCTGAACCGACCAGATTTTTTTTCTGAAAAGATTGACGTCTCACAACAAATTTGTCTGTCGCTAATTCAATGGCCATTAGAGATGGAAAGTTGAGGGTTGAATTCCTGAGATAAATAAAGCAATAAGGTAAAAGTGGACGGTGAGCAAAAGTAAGACTCTCTCTCTCTTTCTCTCATACACACACATATATGCATACAGGACATGGACATTCAGTAAATGGAAATGTGCATTCAAGATGCAGAAATTCTAGAAAATTTCAATTCAATTATCTATACAAGCCGGCTACGAGTCTTTTGTTTTGGTCACGGGTGCAGTAGAAATTACCCTTTCCTTATACCAATTTTACAATTTAGGATTGAGCTTCTTACGGGATGTGTAGCCTACCGAAGGACCACACAGATGTTATCGAAACTGTATTGTGCTATTGTTTCTTTGTATGCTTTGGCAGAAACTTCTTTTGATATCGAAGCCCGCTCACTTTTGTTACTTGCGGAGACGTTGAGAAAGGAATTTAGTAAACCAAGCTTTCTGTCTTTTTTTCCGCATTGAGAAACAACTTCAACTCGTTGCGCTCTCGAGTTTGTGCTCAATTACAGGTGGAAAAGATTGAAGTTCCGACCAGAGCGGCTCAAGAGATCCTGTGAATCTGAACATTTTGCAAGCGGCTTCGGTTTCGGGGACACTAAAACGTGGTAGGATGAATTTTCAGCAATGAAGTATCTTTCATTTAGTTGGTCGTGTGATTTGTTGCGTGGTGTGGCAGACAAGAAAGCTGTAAATATTTTCGAACTATGAAAATTTTAATTGAATCTTAAACGTACGTATACGTGTATAGTGCGTAGAGAAACGTCGAGTAGTTATCTCCACATATGACAAAAAATATAGTCGCTTTTTTAAAATGGCCAAGGACGATGTGAGTACATTTCTTATCCTATGAACCATGTTTTAAAATATTATGCAGTAGGGTGCAGCGTTTTACCACTTTTTTTTCGGAACGAAATGTAATACCTGGCAAAAGTGGCCCACCCACATGGACATTACAGGTATAGATTTTTTCAAATCGGATAATATCTTCTGTGAGAACTATTGCTTCAAAGTTTCAAAATTTCACTGAAAATTAGAAAAAATACCAAAGTTCTTCATGAATTTTAGTTATGTTAAAGTAAACATTTTTTGGTTAAATACATGTCAGTTGCTTAGAAAACTGACATTCAAGTATAAAGTGCCGGTTATGTGCTCTTGGGGGGGGTAGGGATGCATCCTCTGGGGCCAGAAAAGGGGGCAAATTCAGTACATTTAAGCGGTTGTGCAGGTCTTCGCTCACCTGGTCATATAGCCTGTCCAAGCGTCTCAGAGTCTAACACGTGGAGGTGGCTGCACCTAGGGCTCCTGCGCCAGCCCTACCCAACCAACCAACCATATAAAGGGACGGATGAACTAATCGAAGTCGTCACTGTCAGGAAAAATTGTCACAAATTGGGACTTCGATTGCAATTTAGACACAGCTTCCCTAGAAAGTAAGGTTGACCTGATCATTCCGTCCCTAGCATCACTGCCACATACTCGAGAGGCTGCTTAATTTCACTATCCGTTCTACTGCCATCGTGTGGCATGGATAGACGGTGGAGGACTATTCTGGCACAGTGTTTTCTGAAAGTGAAAGTTGTCCATGAGCTATTTGTTTGATACCGTCCTTAGAACTGGTGGTACATTTATTGAAACATCAGTGTTTTCCCAAAAGAGCATTTGAGTGTAATCTTTCGACTCAAAATTCAGTCTGGGAATGATGTTATATCTAATAGTGTTATGAAGATTCTCAGCTTCGTGTTTTCGAGCAGTAAGAATCTTATGTAATGCATCTTGTCGGACAGTAAGTAGACCGTCAGTCATCATGGCGAAAAGAACATTCTCTGGGAATGCGAGAAATGCATTCGTCTGAATGGATGAACGGATTACAACCTGGTATTTATTTGGTAAGTATGTAGACCTATGAATGGTCTTAAAGACGTGACGAGGACCATTAGCAATGGAAGACTTGAGATAAGTATCTCAGGTCTTTACTGAGTTTTCTGAGCTCTTCTGACTATGATGAGGTAAGTCACATTTTATTGGTTTGAATGACACCACTGGAAGCTTTTCACAGTCAGATAGTTTTCAACCTATGGGACCTGTGTAAGAATAGGGGCTTGAATTAGCACCAATGTGCGTGAAGAGAGCTCGGAAAGGCACTTCATTAAAATGCAAGAGACAAATAGCCTGTTAGTTCCTTTAATTTTCGACGAATACTTCCCTTCCAACCAGTGTTAGTGTTTGTTCCATCACACCCAGGAACCTCAACTTCATCAAAACCACCTTAGATTTGGTTCATGATGTACTCGAAAATAGCCGTGGTCTCGTCATGGCCAGAGCCGGAGGATGTGTCACGTCACCAACGTATTGAGAGTTAGGTTCAGCTTCAAGTGATAAGTGCTCTTCTCTAACGATGCCTGCGTGTGTTTTAGTGTCTTCCCTTTGACCATCAAAGTATAAGCTTTTAATGGGATCATCATTTCTAGAACTTTCTTTTAAATTCCGAGCAACTTTAAGTTTCGCACGCCTTATTTTGCTCCTGTCCACAATTAAAGCAGAGTTATGTTGCTAGATTGTTGAGAAGTTATAATTCCAGCCTTTAAAGCTGCATGAAGCACAGTTGATGTTATATATGCCGCAACCCTTTAGCTTACATTGTATCTCTGAGCAATCATAGCAGTTTCAGTCAAATCTAGCTTCGGTTTACATGATCTGTCTCTGGGTTTGGTCTCTTCCTTAGAAGAGCTTTCCTCTGCTTTCTCTTCAAGGTCTGCTTTATTGTCACTGAAGTCATTTTTGTGATATAATAAATAATATTGACATTTTTTAAAAAAAGAAATACAGAATTTTCTGTGAAAATAGTGTTTAGTGAACTATTATCTGTAACGGCCAATTCATTAAAGCTGAAGGCAACAGAAACCAAATATAGCGCTTGAGAAATGGCGCCCAATTTGAAGCGTATCCGGCTTGTTCCTATAGTGACGCTGAGTTACGCAGATCAGGACAGGAGAAGGGCGTTGTAGTATTATGAGGTGGAGGGGTGGGAGTGTCATGGTGAAAAATAACAATGCTCTGTTATCACTATGAACCACCGGTAGAAGGAAAAGGCAAGGACGAAAGTAGCTGTAGAAACGCTTAATTGTACTGAATTTGCCCCCTTTGCCGGCCCCAGAGGAGGCACCCCTATCCCACCGCAAGGGCATATAACTGGCATTTTGAGACTTGAATGTCAGTTTTCATAGCATCTGGCATGTATAAATCCAAAAATGTGTTTACTTTAACATAACTAAAAATAATGAACAATTTTGGTACTTTTGTAATTTTCAGTGAAATTTTGAAACTTTGAGGCAATAGTTCTCACAGAAGATATTATCTGATTTGAAAAAAAAAAATCTATACCTGTAACGTCCATGTGGGTGGGCCACTTTTGCCAGGTATTACATTTCGTTCCGAAAAAAAAGTGGCAAAACGACCCACCCTATTATGCAGTCTTTTCGTAATTTACGTTGCTGTCTAGAATAGGCTATAAAGCATAGATATTACAACAGAGGCGAACGCAGGGGGTGGAATTGGGGGTCCGGAACCCCCGAAATCCTGATTTTTGTCCAAATTTAGTCTATTCTAGGGGCAAGTTTACAAATGTTAATATAATTTATCCTCAAATTGAACTTGAACGCCCCCGAATACCTTTGACTCATCCGAAATAAATAGGGTACGTGGTGGCTCAGTGGTAGAGCGTTCACCTCCGATGCTTGGAGTCTCTGGTTCGATCCCAGCTAGCGCCGTGTGGACTTCGTGGTGGACAAATACCGCGCTCGTAAGTTTTCTCGGGATTCTCCCGTTTCCTTTCACCATTTCATTGATTTCTCATTACCACCGTCTCCCTTAGCCTAACCGGCATAAACGTGGGACATAAAACTTAAAGATTGCATTTCACTTTTCCTTTCGAAAAAATTCTGCGTACGTGCTTATATTTCAATTATCTCTTATGAAAATGATGTTCTACTCAAAAGTGTTGAGTTTGAAGTCTGAACATTGGGAGCTAATTGTGCTCATTATTATTATTATTATTATTATTATTATTATTATTATTATTATTATTATTATTATTATTATTACCCTGAAAGGTATGCAAGCAACTTTCCAACTTTTTAACCATTGTGAACGTGAGGTCCAGCGTACCGGCACCTTTATTATTAAAAAAGCTATATAATATATATATATATATGAAAGAGAGAGAGAAAGTTAGATATAGATCGAAAATGGCGGTCGAATCCATACTTTTCGGGGTCTCTGAGATGAACAGAAGATACCGTTTAAATCCAAAAATTCAGTCCCATTATTACTCCTAAGAGGGGACGGGAACAGGTAAAGGTAATTGAAAATTATCGACATCGTGTCGAATTCATAGTTTTGGGGCTCGATAAGTTCATTCGTGTCAGTTTTGGTGCCCTTTATGTCCAAAATGAAACGTATTCTCCCCGTGCAAGCTATTCGGCTAGTCTGTAGTAATAACGAACAGAAGTTTCACATATTCAACCCTTTAATATATTTCTCGCTGCTGTGCACTATATGTGTGTATGTGTAAATAAGATTATATCTCTTTTTGAGTTATTCGAAAAACATACAAATAATAAAGAGGGAGCATTTTACCAGAAATCCGAAAACTAAAAAAGTAAAATTAAAACCTGTTGCTTTAAGTATTTTTCCTGTTAGCAAAATACATTGTATAATGCTGCAAACATGTTACAGCAAGTAAGATTACTAGCATCAGACGAAGAAATAGTTTCTAAATTATATTTTCCGGTTTTTGCTAATATTTCCGAACAAATTATTTTTTTTATTAATGGGTTAAAAATTTTTGAAAATTTTACCGACCTCGATAAAATTTTCAACATAGATGAGGTTCGGGATGGATTTTATCATTTCACTTTAAAGTGCAACTTGAGGGAAGGGGAGAGGAGAAAATGACAGATATTAGTGTCGAATCCATAGTTTTTAGGGTCGCTGAAATGAACAGTGACACTTCCGGCCGTTTAAATCCATTTCAGTCCCATTAGTACTCTAAGGGGGGATGGTGACATGTAAAGATAATTGAAAATTACCGATATTAATGTCGAATTCATAGTTTTTGGGCTCCATAAGTCCGTTGGTGACAGTTTTGGTGCCCTTTGTGTTCAAAATGAAACCTATTCTTCCCGTACGAAGAACGGGTACTCTGCTAGTTTGAAATAATAACGAACGGAAGTTTCACATACACAACTCTTTAATATATTTCTCGCTGCTCAAATTTCTCACGTGTGCGGAATATGTTTGTATGTGTAAATAAGATCCTCTCTTTGAGTTATTCGAAAAATATACAAAGAATAAAGAGGGATTTTACCAGAAATCAGAAAACTAAAAAGTAGAATTAAAACCTGTAGCTTTAAGTATTTTTCCATTAGCGAAATACATTGTATATGCAGTAGGACGTCGATAATCCGAACGTCAAATATCCGAACGCGGTCCCTAGAAGCTTTCTTAACGCTAGCCATAAATAAACAATAGTGTGTCCGTCGACTTGTGTGAAGTCAGTGTTTTTTCAAAAGTACATTCATATGTAATTGTTTGTCATACATATTTTTATGTTTATTTTCTCTTAGGCCTATAAGTTTTAAGTGTGACGTACAAGAACAGTGTAATTTAGTGTATGAGCAGGTTCTTCAGAAACATTAAATGTAAGTACCCTTACGTACGGTATTGTAGTTACTGTATGTACTGAATAACCACTATATCGATAGAAGAACATACCGTACAGCATATGTAAACCTAAATGACATTTTCTTGGTCATTTTCGAAAATCTGAACAATTTGAAAATTCGAACTACCTGTGGTCCTAATTAGTTCGGATTTTCGACTTCCTATTGTATATGCTGCAGACATGTTACAGCAAGTAAGATTACTAGCAGGAGGCCAAGAAATAGTTTTTAAACTATATTTTCTTGTTTTTGCCAATATTTCGGAACAAATGATTTTTCTAATGGATTCAAAATTTTCGGAAATTTTACATAGAACAAGGAAGATATCTGTAGAGACTTTTATAGTGAGTTTGTATCATTGCATTACATTTGCATAACGTTTCTCTTTTGTTTTTTAAAACAGTTTGTGTGTGTGTGTGAGTGTCAGCAAGTTGAGCACCAAGAGATCCATACAAGACGGTCCTCCGGAATTCGTAAAAAGACAATATAACAGTAAGTTGTAAGTGTTTCAGTTGTTGTGTAGTTAGTGCAAATAAACATTTATTCATTTATCATAATTAAGCTGTTTTGTGAACATTTATTCATCAAAAAGCAAAACATTGGTCCTCCGGGCCGGATCACAGTGAACTAGCGTTTGATATAAACTGTGAAGTGTGTATGTGAACAATTGTTACACTGCTCTTTGTGTAGTTCTGTTCATGTGTGCAGTGACGTTTATTAATTCTTCTGGAAACTATATGAATAGACATAAGTGAGAACACGTTCATCAGTGTGGACTTGTGTGTGGACTTGTGTTTATTAGTTAGTGTGGACTTACAACATTTTTCAAGATGGAGGACTCAGACAGAAGCAAGTTAGTGAAACAACGTGGTGTGTGCAAAAGTCAGCTGACAAGAATTCAAAACTACGTAAGTAATATTAATTCAACAACTACAATTAGTCAGGTGAAAGTACGTAAGACTGCAATGATTGAGTTATATAAAAAATTCGATGAAGTACAATCACAGTTAGAAATAAATTACGAACAAGTAGAGGATGATGCATACAGGGAGGAGTTTGAAACCAGTTACTATGATGTATTAGCGCAACTAGAGGATTTTATTATTCAGCGTAGTCAGGAATCTCATTCAAACAATTCTTCGAAAAATGAGAATCAGGTGTCAAATGATCAATTAAAATTGTCTCGTGTTGAATTGCCATCATTTGAAGGACGATACGAAAATTGGCTTTCATTTTCAGACAATTTTAAAGTTATGATTCATAATAACGATAACGTGTCAGGGTTGCAAAAGTTCCATTACCTTAGGAGTGCATTGAGAGGGGAGGCGTATGATTTAATAGCGAATCTGCAAGTTACAGAAGCTAATTATAAAATTGCATGGCAATTATTGAAAGACAGGTATGAAAATAAGCGTTTGATTGCAGCTACTCATGTCTGTAATTTGTTACATATTAAATGTATCACAAAGGAAACTACATCAGAATTAAGAGAATTTATTAATACAGCTACTAGTAACTTGAATGCATTACGAGCTTTAGATTTGCAGACACCACTAGAAGAGGTTTTGTTAGTTCAACATTTCGTTTCTCAATTAGACAATAACACTAGGCGTGCGTGGGAGTTACAAATCACAGATCATTCTTTCCCTCCCTTATCAGAGTTCTTTGCTTTCTTGGAACGTAGGTGTCAAGCATTTGAAACTATAAAAAATACACCATCGCAGGAAGTAGTGTCAAGGTCAAGGGGCGATAAAAATAGACAGAGTGCTGAACCAAAACAAAAAGAAAAAACAACCAAATCATACGTGACAACAACTCAGTCTTTCTGTAACTTTTGTAAACAAAACCTAATACATCAGTTGTTTAAATGTCCTGCATTTTTAAACGCTGAAGTAAAAGAAAGACAAGACTATGTTCGAGATAATTTATTGTGTTTCAACTGTCTCAGAAAAGAATGTAAAGTAAAAACGTGCAGATCAGGTGGCTGTAAACGCTGTTCCAAAAAGCATAATACCTTGCTGCATTATGACGTAATGTCAAAAGCAGATGAGAAACCCAGTGTTGCTAATTCACAATCAAGAAATTTTTCGAGTCATTCTAATACGAATAGGGAAAATATGACACAAGGTTCTTATTGCATTTTCAAGGGAAAACCAAATGTTACTGTTATGTTATCTACTGCTATAGTAAATGTACGAGATGCGAATGGTAAATTACATCCATGTAGAGTATTATTAGATTCGGCCAGTCAAAGTAATTTTGTAACTGAAGATTTAGTTCAAAGGTTGCGTCTACCTAAAAATAAACACCGAGTTCCAATTCAAGGTATTAATAGTGTGATTAGTGAAACAAAGCATTGTGTAGATGTACATATAGAATCAAGAATTCGTGAATTTGCAATTGATGTAAACTGTTTAGTTTTGCTCAAAATAACAGATAACATTCCAAGTAGGCCAATAGATCATACTGATTGGAACTTGCCGACAAACATAGTGTATGCAGATCCTAATTTTCACCAACCAGATACTATTGACATTTTGTTAGGCGCGGAAGTGTTTTTGGACATTTTGCGATGACATAAACTAACTAGACCAGGGAATTATCCAGTAGTACAAGAGACTGAATTTGGGAACATTTTGGCGGGTAAAGTTCGTACAACAAGAGATTCTAGTATACCACAAGTGTCATTTTTTGTGCAAGAAAGTAACCTTGATAGACAGTTACAGACATTTTGGGAGCTCGAAACTATACATTCAACAGTCATGACTCAAGAAGAAAGGCAATGTGAAGGACACTTTGAGGAAAACACTACCAGAGATAGCAGTGGTCGATTCGTTGTACGTCTGCCAATTAAGCCAAACCATAAACCATTAGGAGAATCATATAATTTAGCTCTTCGTAGATTTTACCAGCTAGAAAGACGGTTGCAGCAGTGTCCAGAAATTAACGAGCAGTGCTGTAACTTTATGAGGGAATATGAAGAATTAGATCATATGAAACCAGTGAAAGAAGAACATGAAGATAATGGTATGAAATGTTATCTGCCACATCACGCAGTATTGAAACCATCCAGTACCACAACAAAGCTAAGAGTGGTTTTCGACGCTTCTGCAAAGACTTCAACGGGGGTTTCATTAAACGACATACTTATGACAGGACCAACAATCCAGCAAGATTTACATTCAATTGTCACGAGATTTCGAATCTTTCCTATTGCCTTTACGGCGGATATTCAGTCAATGTATCGAATGATTAAAGTTCATGAAGATGACATTGCACTTCAAAGAATTATGTGGAGATATTCATCAGTAGAACCAGTCAAGATTTATGAGTTGCAGCGGGTCACATATGGTGAAACATCATCACCGTATTTGGCGACGGCATGTCTTCGAAAGTTAGCGGAAGAAGAAAGAAGTAAATATCCGCAAGCAGCGACAGTATTGGAACGTGATTTTTATATGGATGATGTAAGCTCAGGATGCCACAACGTTGAACAGGCGTTAAAGCTTAAGAAAGAACTTATTCAATTATTGCAAAGCGGTGGGTTTACTTTAAGAAAATGGTGTTCGAATGAGCCAGCATTGTTGGAAGCATATAACGACTCACCAAGGGTAGTCGTCAACCTGGTTCGGCTTAGTAAGATATATAAATCTTAAGTGGTAGTATTTGTTTGCATGTAAAAATTATCTTTAATAATTATATACCATTATTCTCACCTTTTCTATTAGAATGATAACGTCGATGAACGTTGCTAAAATGGTTTATTAGCTGATATACATTATAATATATTTTCCTTCAAACTGTCAAGCACACAAACTTGCTGACTAGGTATCCATAAACATTTACATAGCAACAACTATCCCATAATAATATTTTTACATATCTTAAAAACATTCTTCTTTTGTTATTATTAAATTAACATTCTATTAAGTATAGTGCACATGTATGAGCACTTTCTGCCCAAGGTACAGGTAATTATTAACCTATCCAAAGTATTTCGTTATATAAAAATGTCGCCCGACAAATGGACTGAATATAAAAGTCATGAGTGAGCTTGGCTTTTATCTTCAAGAACCACTGGTCCGTTTACAATAGTATTCTTACATTACATATGTTCTTTATATTTTGATCACACCTCGTATATATCTTCATTACATTTCAAATATATATATAGATACATTTATAACAAATCTTTTCACTTCATTAATATTTATCTTTTATTACATTAATTATATTTATTTCATTATTATCAAAAACATCGTCGCTTATTAATATAATTAACGAGGGTGAAACACGAATTACTATGATTAATAGTTTTGATCATTATTAAAACAGTGATGTTACAACTAATGTTTGATCTTTTAGGGCGCATTAAATAACAAATAAGTTAGATGTTGTATTATAATGTATACATTGTAGCACGAAGAAATCATAATAAAGAAGAATCTTGTTCGAATAATATATCGGATAGCTCATAAAAACAGTCGTCGAATAATTAGTTTTATAGAATGGATCTTATTCTTAACATAATCTTTGACAATTAAGTTTTCAACACAAATCAATCTAATATAAATAACCTTTGCTTTTAATCATTTATGAATCAAATTATAATTCCTACATATATTAAAAACATTTGGGAATTATCATTGATTAATGAGAATTAAAGAAAATTAAATTGAATAAAAATAAAATAAATGTTCATGAAAATCTATAGCTGATATGAATTTAACCTAATTTCATTAACGGTAATCAGGTTACGTTCGTACTTGCATACGATTCTAATAAAGTACATTGCACAGCACAATCATGATTATGTCCCGTATTATTGTTCTGTACAGAAATTACTTCAATACCTGGATCTTGATGCGAAGTGCCATCTCTTGTCCTTCCATTACGTCTATCCACGTAGTTCGCTGTATTCCTGGAATTTCGCCATACATTTCGTCTATTTTTAAACCTATTTTGGTTATATGGTCTAACATATGGATTGCTACGATTAATTAGGTTAGGCGGATTCCCTACATAACTTTGCCTATTTTGCTCATTTTGATTGCTAGAGTATACTCGGCTTAGGTTATGTTCCGTATTATTCACACTTCGGATATTTAAATTCCGAACAGGCACCAAATGATCTGAATTATTCTTATTTTTACCCATTCCTGCTTGTTGATTCATGGCATGGTATTGAGTTTCATAGCATTGGACAAGCATTAGTAAATGGTTGAAACTCATACACTGTGTGGAAAATAAGATCTGTTGTAATTTAAATGGAAGCAAATTTCGAATCGATGCTATTATTCTCGATTCCGATTGCAATGGATTAACGACCTTTAATTCGTTGTAGGTATTTACAACAAACTCTACAACAGATTTATGCAATCGAGGATTGAAGTGTTGATTTCTAATGGTAGCATCTCTATTCGCAAGCAAAAAGTCATTTTCATAATTGGCGATCAGTGCCGCTTTGAATTCTTCATATGTACTGATGTGATCACGTACTGCTTTAAACCATAATGAACAAGGTGGGAGTAATACATGAGGGATTAATTTCATATATTGTGATCTATCTATACACATTATATTGCATTCGTCCTGGAATTTCTCTAAGAAAGAAGTAGCATTCTCGTTACACTTACCACTGAATTTGCTCATAGCTCGAATTTCACTCATCTTAACACTTAATTTTACCTTCCTTTTATCATTCCGTGTACTTATTGGGTGATAGTTCCTATCCATGACGTGATGTGTCGTTACACCATCTATGTTTCGCCCATCTGTACCCTTCGGATGTATTTCTTCCAATATAATATCCTCATCAGACACCGGCGAAGGCGAGTTCATCTCTGGTGAGTGGGGAAACTCCATGCGATCACTACACATGTTATTACGGTATGTGTTGTCCTTAACCTGTAGCATTCTAACTTCTTCCTGTAACGTAGCTATCAATTGCGTATTTGCACGTATATTGTTAGAATTATTGATGACCTGGATCTTTTGTTGTTGAACAGAAGATTCTGTTACTTCTAAATCCTTTTTTACATCACTGATTTCTTGTCTCAGGTGATTGTGATTACCCTGGCATTCCTCCGATATTCCTTTTAACTTTTCCTCGAACTGCGAGGTGATATCGCTCATCGTCTGGATAATTAATTGTTTCGTTTCATCCGACTTCTGTTCCATCTTCTGTTCTATCGTCTGCTTCAATTCTTCGTATTGCTTGTTAGATTCATCAGACTTCTGTTCTATTCGTCTACTTAATTCTTCAGAGTTATGCTTCATCGTCTGCTTTAACTCGGTAGACATTTGCATCAATTGCCGCTGTAAGACTAGCAAGATTCGGTCTTCTGATGTCAATCCTGATGTTACACTAGGTTCACCGTTGTCACTATTAGTGGATTCATTCTCCATTATTTCAGTGTCCATTTTCCTTATAATTATTCTACCACTTCTCAATATGGTGAAATTTGTACTCATTAACTTTATGACAAAAGTAAATTCAACCTTACTCTGCTTCGGGATATGAATTTACAACAAATCCCGGGTGAGGTAAACCAAAATTTTTAACTATCGACTCACTCAGGATTTGTTTGCGTGTAAAAATTATCTTTAATAATTATATACCATTATTCTCACCTTTTCTATTAGAATGATAACGTCGATGAACGTTGCTAAAATGGTTTATTAGCTGATATACTTTATAATATATTTTCCTTCAAACTGTCAAGCACACAAACTTGCTGACTAGGTATCCATAAACATTTACATAGCAACAACTATCCCATAATAATATTTTTACATATCTTAAAAACATTCTTCTTTTGTTATTATTAAATTAACATTCTATTAAGTATAGTGCACATGTATGAGCACTTTCTGCCCAAGGTACAGGTAATTATTAACCTATCCAAAGTATTTCGTTATAAGCAGTGCCAGAAGAATATAGGGAAATTCACTTACCGTTTGAATTTGAGTCCGAGTCAGGTGTTTCAACATTGGGTTTATCGTGGAATCCTGCATCAGATAAGCTTCTCATCACCAACAAGTCAGTTAGAGAATGTCTCACGACCAACATACCAACCAAACGTCAAGTGACTTCGACCATAGCAAAAATATTTGATCCTTTAGGACTTATAAGCCCTGTAGTTACTCCATTCAAGTTTTTCTTACAACAAATGTGGATCCATAAGATCAATTGGGATGATCAAATACCATCAGAACTCTATCAGCAATGGTTAGACCTGTGTCATCATCTTCCAAGTGTTAACGAAATACAAATTGATAGATGTGTAGTATTGAAGAATTATGTTCATGTCGAGATACATGGGTTTGCTGACAGCAGTCAACTTGCGTACGGCTGTTGCATTTATGTTAAAACTGTAGACATTTCAGGCAAAACTCCTGTTAAACTTTCGGGTTCTAAATCGAGAATAGCTCCTATTAAAAAGGTAACGTTACCAAGACTTGAACTTTGTGCGGCAGTACTTTTGAGCAGGCTGTATCAGAAAATAATTCCGATATTAAACATTTCAGTGAATAGTACTTACTTCTGGACCGATTCAAAAATAGTGCTGGCATGGATATCATCTCCAGCTGCCAGATGGAAGGAGTTCGTGGCAAACAGGGTTGCAGAGATACAGGAGATCACATCAGTCAACCAGTGGCATCATGTGTCTTCAATGGACAATCCAGCCGACATTATTACACGGGGAATGGATCCGAAACAGTTGAAGGAAGCAGATATTTGGTGGCATGGACCCGCATGGCTTGAATCATCTGCATGGCCCGAACAATCAGAAGTGGTAGACGAAGATGTTCCAGAAGAAAGGAAAGTAACGACCATATCTTTAGCCAGTTATGAAGGTGACATAAGCTGTCTGGAGAAATTTTCATCATTGTGGAAACTATTGCAAGTTATTTGTTTGTGTCGTCGTTTTATTTACAATTGTAAAAATCACAATCAGAAGAAAGTAGGAACTATTTCCACTACTGAAATTAGTGATACTTTGCAACAATGCATTAAGCTAATCCAACAGGTTAGTTATTCGCAAGAATTCAAGGACTTAGCTTCATCAGGCCAAGTTTCATCCCAAAGTGAACTTAAATCTTTGTATCCATTTATAGATAATGAACAGTTGCTACGAGTGGGAAGACGGCTAAAAAACTCCGACTTACCGTATGATAGCAGACATCAGATCATCTTACCACCTAAAGAGCATCTCACCAAATTGATAATTGAAGCGGAACATAGAAGATTGTTACATGCTGGACCGCAGTTATTGATTTCATCATTGAGGCAAAAATATTGGATCCCACGAGCTAAACAAGTCATTCGATCTATCATTCATCACTGTCTAGTTTGCTTTAAATTGAAAGCGTCAGCCTCAGAACAACTCATGGGTCAATTATTATCAGCACGAGTACAGCCAGCTCGAGCTTTTATTCACGTAGGGGTGGATTTCGCCGGTCTTCTAATGATTAAGCAAGGAACTAGATCTCGTAAAGTGACAAAGGCGTATGTTGCAATATTCGTGTGCTTAGCAACCAAAGCGATTCATATGGAGTTAGTGAGTGATTTGAGTAGCCAAGCATTTTTAGCAGCTCTTCGAAGATTTGTAGCAAGAAGAGGCAAATTTTCGAACATCTATAGTGACAACGGAACCAATTTCGTTGGAGCTCAGCGAGAACTCAAGGAGCTTCAACAACTACTCAGTTCACAACAATTTCAAAACTCAATTCAAGATGTTGCAGTGCAAGAAGGATTTACATGGCATTTCATTCCACCCAGAGCAAGTCATTTTGCAGGCATTTGGGAAAGTGCAGTGAAGCTTCATTTAAGAAGAATAGTAGGTTGCACGAATTTGACATTTGAAGAACTCAACACAATCATAACACAAATAGAAGCCTGTTTGAATTCACGACCAATCACCGTTCTATCCAATGATCCCGATGATCCTTCATTTTTGTCACCAGGACATTTCCTTATTGGTGAACCTTTGATGAGCATTCCTGAACCAGATCTAGTGGACATTCCGACCAACCGATTATCAAGATGGAATCACCTTCAGAAGATGAAGCAGCATTTTTGGAAAAGATGGTCTCAGGATTATCTACATGAACTCCAGCAGAGAAGAAAATGGACAACAAAACAACCTAATATTTCTATTGGAGATGTGGTTCTAATCAAAGAAGACAATTCTCCTCCTTTGTCATGGAAATTAGGTGTCATTCAACAAGTGTTTCCGGGAAAAGATGGACTAGTGAGAGTAGTGAGTGTAAAGTGTAAGTCAGGGACTGTTAAGAGACCAATTACTAAAATTGTACCTTTACCTAAAAGTGATAATGTGGATTAGGTGTAAGTTGATTGACTTGGTTCAATCAAGAGAGGGGAGAATGTAGAGACTTTTATAGTGAGTTTGTATCATTGCATTACATTTGCATAACGTTTCTCTTTTGTTTTTTAAAACAGTTTGTGTGTGTGTGAGTGTCAGCAAGTTGAGCACCAAGAGATCCATACAAGACGGTCCTCCGGAATTCGTAAAAAGACAATATAACAGTAAGTTGTAAGTGTTTCAGTTGTTGTGTACTTAGTGCAAATAAACATTTATTCATTTATCATAATTAAGCTGTTTTGTGAACATTTATTCATCAAAAAGCAAAACAATATCTCTATAAAATATATGCTTGATTTAACATATTAACTAAAATGATTCTGGACCCGTAATTTTAACACTTCCCTGCCATCAAGGGGGAACTTCACAAGATTTCTCAAGATAATTGTAATGCGTCTATACTAATTAAGCTAACTAGGATTATATTTTAGTTTCTTTTGTAGCCATAACTCCATTCTATCACGGTGCTAACTTTGAAGTGTTTGATTGAGTTGTGCACAACATTTCTCTATTCTAATTCGAGAAACATAAGTACTCAATTATCTTAACTCTAAACTAGTAAATACAAAGTAGTTTTAATTTTGAAAGCATAATATAATAAAATATTCGAAAATTTCAATTTTACCCAAATTTTCCGTGTTTTCCAAGCTCGGGAAGACCGTAAAAAAGTGTTTTTTTAAACCCAAAATTTCCGTTTTTTTCCCAGGCCTTCACAATACTAATCTGAACACACAGTGCACCGAACACTCCTAACAATGGGCCTCCACAGCCGACGACCCATTCATGTTCGAATGTTAACACCATGACATTGGCAACTACGACTGAAATGAACACATGACCATCGCCACTGGACCTTGGCACAGTGACAGAGCGTTGCATTGTATGACGAATCCTTCTTACCTTCAATACCTTCTTCATCATGACGATGGGAGTGTGCGAATCTGTCGTATTCCAATGGAACAGCTCCTTGACACCTGTAGTGCGGGACGGAGACAAGCTGGCTGCGGCTTAATTATTATCTGGAGAACAATCACGTAAGCATCCATGTGTCTAGAGGAGCTCGAGCAAGGCACCATAATGGCCGAGGCGTATGGCACACTGCTTGCAGATTACGTACACCCCTTCCTGATGACCATGTTTCCTAACGGTAGTGGCACTTTTCGACAAGATAATGCACCATGTCACAAGGCCAGGAGTATGATGGAGTAGTTCGAGGAACGCAGGAGCGAGTTCCAAGTGATGTGCTGGCCCCCCAACTCGCCCGATCTGAACCCAATCGAACACATCTGAGATGTGATTAAACGTGACGTCAGGGCGCATCGCCCCCTCCCCGGAATTTACGGGAATTAGGTGACCTGTGTGTGCATATGTGGTGTCAACTCTCTCCAATGACTTACCAAGGATCATTGCGTGCATGCCAAGACGCGTCGCCGTTGTTATCCGTGCCAAAGGTCGACATACTGACAATTAGGTAGGTAATCATAATGGTCTGGCTGATGTGTGCGTATATTTTAACTCATATATTTTGTCTCGACTCGAATTTCGAGATGTCTCGACTCGAATTCGAGTCGAGTCGAGACGGAGACTATCGAGTCGAAACTCGAGTCGAAACAGAAACACATTTTCGAGTCGAGACAACATTTTCTCGAGACGACTCGAGACAGGATCTAATCTCGACTCGACTCGACTCGTGCGCATCCCTAATTACAGGTAGTATGGAATGGCTTTAAAGTTAAAATGGAAACAAGCTGTAGTGTTTAATCAAAATCACTTTTCCATATACACCAGCTTACTTATATTTAGACCCATTTTTTCATAAATCTGTTACATTTATTTCTAATAGCGAAACTACAATTAAGCACAAGAACTGAAAATT